>NW_007378182.1:681-41324 GCF_000475195.1 Diaphorina citri
TCACAAGAGTATAAGGAACAATTTATAATGTTTTATTTGTCAATAATACCAATATTGTAGCTCTACGGAGACCCATTTAAAATGTGTGCGCTGATGCAACGCGGGGTTGTTAGGGTACTCAATTTTTGCGTTTTACGTTGTGTATTGAGAGAGTAGATAATTGTTTATTTTGATGAATCCTTGCGCTCAAAATACATGGTTTATGTTTCTATAACTATTTATTTCTTACTTTATATTTAGTTTTCATTTGTTTTTACACCTTTCTTTTGTTTTAGAAGGTTGAATCTTTCAGAAATTATTAGTGAGTTGGAAAGTTTAGAGCAAGAAGAGAGGAGACTCGCTAATGTAGACTTGGTTTATATTGAGTTTTGCTGGCCTCAAACCTTGTTCCCTGTGTATTTCTTATGGGGAATTAAAAAACGTCAATATCTTGGAATTTCGGGAGTTTCCGATTTTTCCCAGTATGTACAAAAAATAAGGAATCCAATGGTGAAAACCCCATTTCCCTAGACCACCTAGAAACGGGCACAACAGCTAGTTTTTATATATTAGATTCTGACCTGTGATCTTGATTATATTCTCATTTACATAGAATAAGAGAAGAATAAAAAGGAAAGGTCGAAGAAATGGATCTGAAATTCACTCAAGTGAAAACTCAGACATGAACATTAGGAAATATGTCATCCGAAAGAATGTGGACAATGAGAATGGGACCAATGTTCAAGAAAAGGTTGATATTGCTCAAAGAGAAGTCAATAGGAGTGGTGAGAGTCTAAATACTGCTGGCAAAAATGGTGAGAATGTCACGTGACATGATATCCCCCCAAAAAAAAAAATTCTGAACCCATATTGATTATTAAGGATAAGATGATTATCCTCTAAAAACTGTTCTACTCTCTTTTTGCAACATTTCTCAAATAATTTTGCATGTTGGAAGTCAATGAAATCGGTCTATACTTCTATCGTTATTCACGTCCGCGGAATTACCTTGTTTAAACAAGGGAACAATGCCCTTCCTTTCAACACATCTGGAAAAACACCTTTTTCTAGACTAAGATTTATAATGTATGCAAGTGGTTTAATTATGTTTTGTGCTATGTGTTTGAGTGTGTTTACATGTATTTGATCTGGCCCTTGACTTGATCCTCCCCTCATATGTTTAATATATCCAATAATTCAATAAAAACAAGTAAAAATTTAGAAATTTAAAATGGGGGAAAGAATATTTTCTTCTTCTATTCTATTTCTATTATGGGACTGGTTGCTCCTCTCCCGAGAGAGTATGCAATTAACACTGCGACCTCTGTAGTAGATCTATTGTGACCAGTATTTGTTTATTTTTGACCCATTGCCAAAAAAAAAAAATAATATATATATATACAGATCCACCAACAGTTTGTTGATCACAATATTGCATCTAAACTCTAACATACTATGTTGATCATTCTGTTTTATTGAATAGCTCAGTAGGGGATAGCAACAGTAACTTATAGTTTGCATATTTCTGACGAAAAACGCCGACCCCGTCTGAACACGGGAAAAGGCGAAGAAGAAGGCATGTTAGGTTACTTACGGGGCTGAGTCCGTCAAGGTGTGTTCAGGTTTTTCAACCAAGTTTCTCGCCTGGTCATTGCATACTTTCCCCTTTGACCGGGAAAATATTTAAGGGTGTTAATCTTCCTTAATCTTCCATCATTAAATTTGTAGTTGTCCCCCTACAACTACCTGAAAACGGCTACTTTCCCTGTCGCGTATAATATCTCTAGTAGCGCGCTAAGAAGTAGATTATCTATTACTTTAAGATACAATTTCATTATTATAAAATTCTACCTTTCATATCTACCTATGTAAACCTTTTCAATTGTACCTTGTTTTTAAATTGTACCTTTGGAAAACAATAAAGTGTGGCTGTATGGGTCTATTTTTTGCATTACTAAGAGCCTCCTTTACTATTTCTGACATTTCTTTAACTTTTTTACTTTCTTTACTCTGGTAATGCTGCCTCTGGTCGCTACTCGATTAAAGTAGCTACTCAATTGTACTCACGAGGCTGAGTGCTCCCCGAAATCCAAGCACAGAGCCGAACAAAACTTCGAACCCGCCGGGAATCGAACCTGGGACCTCCGGTGTGCAAGCCTCGTGTGATGCCCATTCGGCCACGGAGCTTGTTTAACTTGAACAATTTAAAGGAATTTTAATTGTGTTGAGCATATTTAAATGCTTGTCACAAATATCGTTCCCCAATTATTACACCTCGATAAATTTTATGAATTGACTTGGACTCGAACCACCAACCTCCAGATCCAAAGTCCAACACGTTAACAACTGCACCACTGAGGTTGGTTAACTTGAACGCTTTCTTCTCATTACAGACTCCTCAGGAGAGGTTCAATGTTTGTCATATCCACTCAACAATTCGAGGCCCTCCTAGGGGCAGCATTTAAGTTGGTTAACTTGAGCGCTTTCGCTTTCTTCTCATTACAGACTCCTCAGGAGAGGTTCAATGTTTGTCATATCCACTCAACAATTCGAGGCCCTCCTAGGGGCAGCATTTTGGAGTAAAGGGACTTTTCAGTCCTATGCGAGCAGTATAAATAAGCACTATTATTACTATCATAATCAAGGGCTGCATGCAAAATTTCAGCTTCCCAGGATGAACAGCAATAAAATTAAAAGGGTGGCCTGGGACTTTATGAACAGACTGTATATCCTCCATCCCCCCCCCCCCCCCCCCCCCCCCCCCCCCGGGCAGCATTTCTGTCGCGTCCCGGGTTGCGGCTCATAGATCTCGGGGCCGGCGATGGCGCCACGACGAGAAAAATGGCGCCCTTCTTCGAGCGCATTTACGCCACTGAAATTTCGCGCCCAATGAAGTGGATTCTGGACAAGAGTGGATATACGTAAGTGTTTAAAAATAATAATAATAAATTTTCGAAACATCCATTTTCACCCCCGGAGGCCATCAGGACCGAAAGTCTAAATTTCATTTTTTTTTTTTTTTGTCTGAATTTCAATATGAACCATTAGTGGGACCTATTTGAAGCACAAATCACCAATCGATATGAATTTCCCATTTTTAATGCTTCCCCTATTGGCGGGAGAACATGGAAAAACGAAAATTTGAATAGGCCATAACACCGATCCTGGTAGTCGGATAGAGCTCAAGCTTGTACCAAAGTACTAAATAACAAAAATTCTATATCGATGTATCACAAATAGGGGGTTCTCATTTAAGATTTTAAAGCCAGTCCCTCTGGGGCCGCCCCTGGTTGGCCTTCTTCTATATCGATGTATCACAAATAGGGGGTTCTCATTTAAGATTTTAAAGCCAGTCCCTCTGGGGCCGCCCCTGGTTGGCCTTCCAGAATTTTGAGTGCCTCCCAAAATTCTTTATCAGTGGTGTAGTGGTCAAGGCGCTCGCCTGGTAAACAGGAGGGCGTGGGTTCAATCCCAGCTGAGGTATGGAATTTTATCCTCAATACGGGCGCCCCGGGAGGCCCCTGTGCGTACAGCATAGGGCTCGAGTACAGGGCCGGGTGCATGGGCATCAGGCCGGGGGGTAACCGGGCCGGAGCCCCGCGCGACATTAGTTCCGGGTGGTACAGTCCCGCACCGGGCGCGGGGTAGCCCAGGGCCAGCGCCTGTTGGTGTTGGGCTGCGAGGACCTAGAGGGGGGGGGATCAAAGTATGAAAGATAAACAAAGTAAGGGATCGAGTGGATCAGGTACATTTTCATGTCTTCTGACGAAGTGTTTCATAAATCGGAAAAACGCCAATTCGGTCCCATGACCTTTTTTCTTAAGGTAGTCGACTACCAATTTGGTCTCAGGCTTACTACCAATTGGGTCCCGTATACCTGTAATGACTTGGATGAAATACCTAAATAAGAGTTTTAATTTTTAACAATACTACAGCGTTCTTTTTTCTGTTGTTCACAAGTAGAAGAAATGATTCTGCTTTATTCGTACTTAATCCATCATAATTTTCCGAGATTTTTCAATACGATCACTAAAATTTTCGGTACTTATTCAGAATCTACGACAGTGAAAAAGAAAGCTCCTTTTTGTGTTCAACCTAACCCTATAATAACACTAATCACTGCTCTAATTGTGAAAACTCCTTTTTGCGTTTAACCTAACCCTATAATAACACTGGTCACTGCTTATTTGTGCCAGTTCTTTTGGTAGCGATCACTCTAAAGTTTTAGACTAGGAAGATTCAGCTCTAAGAACATAGTGCTTGTGATATCTTGATAGAAAGAAGAAAAAAATCAGGTACATATCAATTTAAGTGTGGGACCCAATTGATACTTAGACCCTCTCAAACCCGGGACCCAACTGGTAGCAAAAAAAAAAAGGTTTTGGGACCGAATTGGTTTCCTCCTCATAAATCGAAGCGTTTAGCCCTTCATGTGAGTTTAATTACAGTCAGTTGCAGTGGCGTAGCGTGGTCTAAATTCAAGTGTAGGGCGTGTAGCGCTCATGCACAGGTCTACCAAGTCCCATCAAAGTACATGCCATTAATATTTATGAGCACTAGAGTGAACTTTTGAGTTGTATGGCCGCCATACATACACGCTACGCCACTGGTCAGTTGTAAAATAACTTCCCAAGTATTTTATTATGATTAATTGAAATGATTCCCATTCTTACCTCGTACATGAGCTGATCTTCGTACAGCTTTCGCATTTGGTCGGCGGCCGCTTGTTGTTGGGCTGAGGCTTGGTGGGCCGACGCTTGCTGTTGTTGGGCTGCAGCGGCTTGTTGGAGTTTCTAGGTTTTCCAGGTACACACACCTTAACACCGACTGAGTTCCAGTTACTTACCATCAGGTAAACCTGACGACAGGTGCACCTGATCAGGTCTACCTGATGAGAATTGTCCATCAAAGCCCACACAACTTACACCTCTGGATTGATTTCATTTCTTGGTTATTTGTTTTTGTTTAATTTGAAACAAATAGGCTTAAACCAATATTGATGTGGCAGAATTCCTGGGACTACCAAATACAGGAGGAGTTTGATTCCGTTTGACTTGGGCAACCTGATAACAGGGTTTATACGCTTTTCTCGGAACGAAATTCCATGACTATTCCATGACTTTTTGGTCGATTTTCAGATTCCATGAATTTTCCAGGTTTTCCAGGTCGCGTATAAACCCTGGATAGGGAGTGACAGGCATAAGTCATCGGGAATAAGGTCGGCATTTCCACTCACCTGGTTGGATAAGTGAGAGAAAGACTTGCCTTTCTTCAAATAACAGTGCTTATTTATACTTTTCAAATACACTAAAAAGTCCTTTTACCCCAGTAGAAGGCTACTGTTATTATGGTCAAATATTCAAACAAGAATAGAATTTCGTACTTCGGCTGGGATCGAACCCACACCTTAAATAAACCACAACGCTACCGAGAAAGTTTCAAAAGTCAACGGTTTAAAAAAAAAAAAAATCTGTGAAATTTCCCATTTTTGGTGATATACCTACATGGAGATGAAACAAACTCCAAGAAAAATGGTTAGAAAAGTCGTATTTTCCTTTCAAAAACTCTGACGATGTCCCCTTTTCTGAAACTCATTTCCCCTCTTTTAAATGAAAATGCACGAATTAGTTCAACCACTAGGTGGCGTGGTAGCGCCTGTACTAAACCATTGGAAATCCAAGATGGCGCCATCAGAAATCGTTTCCGAAGGGAAAATCCAGCTACATTACATTGAAATGGGGGTCTTTCCTGGCGAAATTCCTGTGTGCAGGCAGATTCCAGTATGTATGACTATTGCACCCCTATACAGCCAAAGTAAGAAATGAACTAACAAGAAAAATGAAATTAATAAAATGAGGAACGAAAATTGGTACATTATTGTAACTCTAATGTAATTGAACATTTGCAAATAACTCCCGAAAATTCTTTACGTCTAGGAAATACATCTCTCCATTCATTAAATTAATGTGGTTAATTTCTTTATCAAATGGAGGATTGCGGATTTCACCCATGAAATAATCGGAGATTTGGCTGATGGTGGCGATAGTTTATTTTCCGGGGTCTTTCCTGGCGAAATTCCTGTGTGCAGATTCCAGTATGTTGGACTATTGCACCCCTATACAGCCAAAGTAAGAAATGAACTAACAAGAAAAATGAAATTAATAAAATGAGGAACGAAAATTGGTACATTATTGTAACTCTAATGTAATTGAACATTTGCAAATAACTCCTGAAAATTCTTTACGTCTAGGAAATACATCTCTCCATTCATTAAATTAATTTGGTTAGTTTCTTTATCAAATGGAGGATTGCGGATTTCACCCATGAAATAATCGGAGATTTGGCTGATGGTGGCGATAGTTTATTTTCGACCTTTTAAAGATACTGTTTTGCCCTTTTGACTTCAGATTTGGGGCTTTCACAACTTTTTACGTAGGAATCATCGACCTTTCATTCATAATTTTTAGAACGGCAAATAAAAAAATTGAACTTTCAACCTTTTAAAAATTGCTTTGATTTGGGGTTTTCCCAACTTTCTACGTAGAAATCGACCTTATATTCATAACTTTTACCCAAATGCATATTCTCTATTAGTAATTTTTGAACTCAAAAATATGCCATCCATGAAATCTCCGAGAAAGACATTTGTGAAACCGTGACCATTGAGGAATAAATAAAAAATTAAAAATGCATAAGGCAAATAATTTAATGGAAAAAATAAAACAGAAAAGGTTTTAACAACAGTCAACAAAATGAGGTCTTTAACGAGAGGCAAATGAAATTCAAGCAAAGTAGGGCTAATGGTGGATTTCACCAACGACTTAATGAGAGATTTAACTAATGGGAGAACTTCGGTTTACGATCTTAGGTTAATAAGGTTTCTAAGTCTCTTTTCCTTGTTTTAATACTGTCTGATTCATACGATAAAAATATTTTAAAATTTAAATTGTCATTACCAATAAACAGTTTTATTTAATATACATTAAATTTGTTTGTTTTTATCATTACTTTTTTTTTTCGTCAATCAACTAATGGTTAAGTTTAACTTTTGGATTAACCCATTAGCGCCTGAATTATTTTTTCCCCTTTGATGTTAATTTACTGTTAATATGGTCTGCCATCTAGGATCAGCAAAAACCGAGACAAGTACGAGTGTTGCCACGCAATCTGATTTCATTTCTTAGTCGATTTCAAAAAAAAAAAAAAAACATCTAAAATTTCAGCAAATCAGATTGATTAACCCAATCAGATTGAGTTTGACTTCAAACCCAGTTTAAAGTCTGGGGCCTCGAATACCACTGAACGCCAATTGTGGCTATTAGTTGAACTGGCCTCGTGTGATCCAGCTATTTGAAGATATATGTACTTGCGCCTTGAGGAGGGATTGAACCCATGCCCTCCTGGTTAAACAACGTGTACTGACCACTAAACCACACAAGTCAAGTAGGGGCACAACTTGAAGCAGCTACACTAAATTATCATTAGTAACACGAGATGGAGTTTCCCGATTTTTCGGGTACACACTCCTCAACACCGACTGAGTTCCAGCTACTTACAATCAGGTAAACCTGACGACAGGTGCACCTGATCAGGTCTACCTGATGAGAATTGTCCATCAAAGCCCACACAACTCACAGCTCTGGACTGATTTCATTTCTTGGTTATTTGTTTTTGTTTAATTTGAAACAAATAGGCTTAAACCAATATTGATGTGGGAGAATTCCTGGGACTACCAAATAAAGGAAGAATTTGATTCCATTTGACTTGGGCAACCTGATAACAGGGTTTATATGCTTTTCCCGGAACGAAATTCCATGACTATTCCATGACTTTTTGGTCGATTTTCAGATTCCATGAATTTTTCAGGTTTTCCAGGTCGCGTATAAACCCTGGATAGAGAGTGGAGTGACAGGCATAAGTCATCGGGAATAAGGTCGGCATTTCCACTCACCTCAACACCTCGGAAGCGTATACAGGGGGGGAATTGAACTTTCAACCTTTTAAAAATTGCTTTGATTTGGGGTTTTCCCAACTTTCTACGTAGAAATCGACCTTATATTCATAACTTTTACCCAAATGCATATTCTCTATTAGTTTAATAATCCAAAAAAGAGTTTCGAATGGTCCGAAAAGAAGTTTATAGTGATCTAAAAAAAAGGGGGGAGTTTTAAAAAATCCCGTTTGGAACATTACAAACTCCTTTTTACTTTTTGGACGAATGAAAATTCTCCCCTTAGTGAAATCTCTCATTAAGTCATTAGTGAAATCCACCATTAGTTATGTTGAGCAATGGATACTTACAAGTTTTTTAATGGTCCGAAAAGAAGTTTATAGTGATCTAAAAAGGGGGAGTTTTAAGTTTTTAAAAAATCCTGTTTGGAACATTACAAACTCCTTTTTACTTTTTGGATAAATGAAAATTCTCCCCTTAGTGAAATCTCTCATTAAGTCATTAGTGAAATCCACCATTAGTTATGTTGAGCAATGGATACTTACAAGTATGTATGTAGGTACTATCCCGACACGGAGTTTCCCTTGAAAATGTCTACGAAATGGACGAAACTCCTGAGTTGGGATAATACTTACGACTTGTAAGGATCCATTGTATAACAACATAACCAAGTAAAATAGAGGTTAAACAAGTGCCAATATTTTTCCTTTTCCTCTTCTTTTTTTTTTTTTTTTTTTGAAGAGGTTTGACAGGGGGAACCGTAACTGCTATGGTCTTATCGTCAAATCGAAGAGAAAGGAAAGACAGAATAGGAGAAAGCCAGCCGTTCCGAGAACGAACATTATCCCATCAGGATAAAATCCGCCCCGGGCGGGAATCGAACCCGCGGCCTCGCGCTTACAAAGCAGACGCGCTACCAACCAAGCTAACTAGGCTGGCAGAAGCACAGGTTTAAAAAATAAAATAAAACCTCAACATATCAAGAAGTATTAAACATGTAGGTAATTTTTATTTATATTTGTTATTGATCACATTTATCATATAAAATACAATAATACAAACATACAAATCCAATTACAATTTCTATTGATAAATATGTAATACTTGGGTACAATACAGTACATAATTCCATTATTATTAGTAGATTAATTATAGCATTAGCTGCCATTACTGCTGTTTTTAGCTGAATTCCCGGGATGAGCTATTATTATTATTATTTTTATTAATAATAATAAATAAAAGGATAGGTTGGATAAGTGAGAGAAAGACTTGCCTTTCTTCAAATAACAGTGCTTATTTATACTTTTCAAATACACTAAAAAGTCCCTTTACCCCAGTAGAAGGCTACTGTTATTATGGTCAAATATTCAAACAAGAATAGAATTTCGTACTTCGGCTGGGATCGAACCCACACCTTAAATAAACCACAACGCTACCGAGAAAGTTTCAAAAGTCAACGGTTTAAAAAAAAAAAAAATCTGTGAAATTTCCCATTTTTGGTGATATACCTACATGGAGATGAAACAAACTCCAAGAAAAATGGTTAGAAAAGTCGTATTTTCCTTTCAAAAACTCTGACGATGTCCCCTTTTCTGAAACTCATTTCCCCTCTTTTAAATGAAAATGCACGAATTAGTTCAACCACTAGGTGGCGTGGTAGCGCCTGTACTAAACCATTGGAAATCCAAGATGGCGCCATCAGAAATCGTTTCCGAAGGGAAAATCCAGCTACATTACATTGAAATGGGGGTCTTTCCTGGCGAAATTCCTGTGTGCAGGCAGATTCCAGTATGTATGACTATTGCACCCCTATACAGCCAAAGTAAGAAATGAACTAACAAGAAAAATGAAATTAATAAAATGAGGAACGAAAATTGGTACATTATTGTAACTCTAATGTAATTGAACATTTGCAAATAACTCCTGAAAATTCTTTACGTCTAGGAAATACATCTCTCCATTCATTAAATTAATTTGGTTAGTTTCTTTATCAAATGGAGGATTGCGGATTTCACCCATGAAATAATCGGAGATTTGGCTGATGGTGGCGATAGTTTATTTTCGACCTTTTAAAGATACTGTTTTGCCCTTTTGACTTCAGATTTGGGGCTTTCACAACTTTTTACGTAGGAATCATCGACCTTTCATTCATAATTTTTAGAACGGCAAATAAAAAAATTGAACTTTCAACCTTTTAAAAATTGCTTTGATTTGGGGTTTTCCCAACTTTCTACGTAGAAATCGACCTTATATTCATAACTTTTACCCAAATGCATATTCTCTATTAGTAATTTTTGAACTCAAAAATATGCCATCCATGAAATCTCCGAGAAAGACATTTGTGAAACCGTGACCATTGAGGAATAAATAAAAAATTAAAAATGCATAAGGCAAATAATTTAATGGAAAAAATAAAACAGAAAAGGTTTTAACAACAGTCAACAAAATGAGGTCTTTAACGAGAGGCAAATGAAATTCAAGCAAAGTAGGGCTAATGGTGGATTTCACCAGCGAGTTAATGAGAGATTTAACTAATGGGAGAACTTCGGTTTACGATCTTAGGTTAATAAGGTTTCTAAGTCTCTTTTCCTTGTTTAAATACTGTCTGATTCATACGATAAAAATATTTTAAAATTTAAATTGTCATTACCAATAAACAGTTTTATTTAATATACATTAAATTTGTTTGTTTTTATCATTACTTTTTTTTCGTCAATCAACTAATGGTTAAGTTTAACTTTTGGATTAACCCATTAGCGCCTGAATTTTTTTTCCCCTTTGATGTTTATCTACTGTATAGAAAATTTATTTACTGTTAATATGGTCTGCCATCTAGGATCAGCAAAAACCGAGACAAGTACGAGTGTTGCCATGCAATCTTAATTTCATTTCTTAGTTGATTTCAAAAAAAAAAAAAAAAAAAAAATCTAAAATTTCAGCAAATCAGATTGATTAACCCAATCAGATTGAGTTTAACTTCAAACCCAGTTTAAACTCTGGGGCCTCGAATACCACTGAACGCCAATTGTGGCTATTAGTTGAACTGGCCTCGTGTGATCCAGCTATTTGAAGATATATGTACTCGCGCCTTGAGGAGGGATTGAACCCATGCCCTCCTGGTTAAACAACGTGTACACTAAACCACACAAGTCAAGTAGGGGCACAACTTGAAGCAGCTACACTAAATTATCATTAGTAACACGATATGGAGTTTCCAGGTTTTTCGGGTACACACACCTCAACACCGACTGAGTTCCAGCTACTTACCATCAGGTAAACCTGACGACAGGTGCACCTGATGAGAATTGTCCATCAAAGCCCACACAACTCACAGCTCTGGATTGATTTCATTTCTTGGTTATTTGTTTTTGTTTAATTTGAAACAAATAGGCTTAAACCAATATTGATGTGGCAGAATTCCTGGGACTACCAAATACAGGAAGAGTTTGATTCCGTTTGACTTGGGCAACCTGATAACAGGGTTTATACGCTTTCCCGGAACGAAATTCCATGACTATTCCATGACTTTTTGGTCGATTTTCAGATTCCATGAATCTTCCAGGTTTTCCAGGTCGCGTATAAACCCTGGATAGGGAGTGACAGGCATAAGTCATCGGGAATAAGGTCGGCATTTCCACTCACCTGAAAAAAAAATACAGCAGAAAAGAGAGTAAGATAATAATAAAAATAAAAAGTAAGAAAATACAAAATGAAATAGTGTAGGAAGTAGTAGAGCACGAGGAAGTAGCTCACAGCACAGCATACCTACACATTGCACAGACATACTCAACACAGCAAAACCTATACACTGCACATAGATATTCAACTCACTACACAGCAAACCTACACAGTACACATACATAGATAACTCATTACACAGCTTTATTTTGTACATTACATTGTACATACACAGCTCATTACACATTACAAAAGTAGTGCTTTATTTAGACTGTCAGCTAAAAACACGTTAAATTATAATTATACTACCCTGTCAAACTGCTTTGACTTGGCGGGGCGGACATCAGGGGATCCCAAAACGGATATTTCCAACAATTTCCCGATTTTGAAAATTTGGACCGATTGCAATACTTTCATTACTAGTATAGCTCCGCTATACTGTAGTAATAGAAAGTAAAAAACAAAAAACGAAAGAAAACCTTACCCCAGGTGAAGACGAAGCAGAATGGTCAAATCGTGGCTGATACGAGCTCCCACCGTCCATCTTGGCCTTCTTGTTCCTATGAGTGGACAGGTCCTCATTGGATGGGTTCCTACTGAATCCACTACTGTTCGACTCGTGTTCATTCGGTGGTTTTCGTTTATTGGAGGCGGCTGGGTCGTTAGTGGACTCGTGATAGCGACCGGACTGACTGTTGTTGGACATGTGTGAGCCTGAGGGGGGACAAACGAACGATATTTTACGAGGATACAAAATATCACCTCTTTTGACCAACAAATTCATCATTTAAAATTAAAATGATTTCTTTTTTTCAAGAGGTTTTATAGAGGGAACTGCAACTGTTAAGGTCTTATCGTCCCGAAATCGAAGAGAGAATAAAGACAGGATAGGAGAAAGTCAGCCGTTCCGAGAACGAACTTTATCCGTTCAGGATAAAATCCGCCCCGGGCGGGAATCTGAACCCGCGACCTAGCACTTACAAGGCAGATGCGCTACCAACCAAGCTAACTAGGCTGGATTTTTTTTTATTATTATTATTTTTATTTAATGTGGCAGGATTCTCCGAAAGGAGAGCTCTTTCACCCAACCACAGGTTTTGTCGAGCATCTAATTGCTTAGATACCCTACATTAATTTTATGTATTCCACTGCCATTGTTGCAAGTTTTCAGATTGTTTTAAAATGTTTTATTTATTTCCTTTCCTTTCCCAGCCATCGGCCACACGCCCAGCGAATACCTCCCAATCAATTCTTCCGCAGAGAGTATCGAACCCCAGATCCAGGAACTTGTGAGTCGACTACTTGAACCGCTCGGGTTTACGCTGGTCACGTGGTCCAAAGTCCCCTACCTGTGTGAGGGCGACTTCCAGCAGACTTTCTATTGGCTGACGGACGTCCTGTTTGTAGTTCAACTGACCAATCAGGAGTCTTGAGCTCAATATTAATTGATTTATTTAATTTAGACATACATCCTTTGTAAATACTATTTTACTTATGAAGGATTTCACCAATGACTTAATGGGAGAATTTTTAATAATAATAAATAAATAAATGTCTTTTCTTTGTGTTACTATATCACAACTTTGGTGCTCACTGCAGCATTGTAGGATTTTTTCCAATACACGCTACGCCACTGGTCAGTTGTAAAATAACTTCCCAAGTATTTTATTATGATTAATTGAAATGATTCCCATTCTTACCTCGTACATGAGCTGATCTTCGTACAGCTTTCGCATTTGGTCGGCGGCCGCTTGTTGATTTTAATATGTATGATTAATTGAAATGATTCCCATTCTTACCTCGTACATGAGCTGATCTTCGTACAGCTTTCGCATTTGGTCGGCGGCCGCTTGTTGTTGGGCTGAGGCTTGGTGGGCCGACGCTTGCTGTTGTTGGGCTGCAGCGGCTTGTTGGAGTTTCTGGTGTTGGGCTGCGTCGTTCATCATTTGTACCTGGGGCGAGAGAATGGCAGTGACAGAAAATTTAGGTAACTCTACGAGGAATGAATGAAAACCGATTTAGGCTTGTTGGAGTTTCTGGTGTTGGGCTGCGTCGTTCATCATTTGTACCTGGGGCGAGAGAATGGCAGTGACAGAAAATTTAGGTAACTCTACGAGGAATGAATGAATAGACTTTAAAAACCGGAATAGACTTTAAAAAACGATTTAGATAGGGAAAAAGCCCTCCTTATATTATTATCTAATAAAAAATCTAAATAATGATTCATTTGCGGGGAAGCTGACAGCTTCTTAACATTTTTTGTGGATATCACAGCATTATTTAGACTTTACTATGTCTGTCATTTTTATATTCTTTTCTTTTTACACTGTTCATGCCGCCACTAATCGCTACTCGATTGTCCTCACGAGGCTGAGTGAGGACAATCGTAAACCGATTTAGATAGGGAAAAAGCCCTCCTTATGTTATTATCGAATAAAAAATCTAAATAATGATTCATTTTGCGGGGAAGCTGACAGCTTCTTAACATTTTTTGTGGATATCACAGCATTATTTAGACTTTACTATGTCTGTTATTTTTATATTCTTTTCTTTTTACACTGTTCATGCCGCCACTAATCGCTACTCGATTGTCCTCACGAGGCTGAGTGAGGACAATCGTATTTATTTTTTTAATTGTGCAAATTTTTCCAAACACCTACCCATTGCGCAAATTTTTCCTTACCTGCGCATTATGTTGCAACTTCTGCGCGTCGCTCATGGGGTATCCGACCGCGCTGAGGCCGACCTGCGCCTTCATAGCGTCGGCCATCTTGGCGTGGTGCGCCTTGAGTTGCGCCTCGCGCATCATTTGCGCCTCGGCGGCCATGGCCTTCTCCGATTGGAACTTTGCCGCCTGCTGTGCGGCCTGCACTTGCATTGCGTACTGGAAATAAAACAGGGATAATGTTCGTTCTCGGAACGGCTGGCTTTCTCCTATCCTCTCTTCCTTCTCTCTTCGATTTCGGGACGATAAGACCATAGCAGTTACAGTTCCCTCTGTCAAACCTCTTAAAAAAAAATAATAATAATAATAAAAAAAAAAAATATTTTTAATGCAGTATCCCCTACCTGTTTCTGTTGTTCTTCAATGGAAGCCACTTGCGCTGCGTACAATTTCTGCGCGCTACTGATTTGCGCAGCCTGGGCTGCTTGCAACATTTGCGCCTCTGCTAGTTGCATGGCGTACAGATGACCTATGTCTGCACTGCTCGCTCCCGGCATGTAGGCAGCCATCTGAATAGAATAGAGTAAGAATAGATATGATTTGTCTGGCTGGTGGACGTTCAACAGGGAGCAGACCAGCTCAGTCTGGCTGGGGGACGTTAAACAGGGAGCAGACCACAGGGTGTCTACCAAAATGGAAAAATAAAATTCCCTGACTTTTCCCGGTTTTCCAGTCCAATTTTTCAAAATTTCCAGTCTACTTTTCCAAGATTTTCCACCCTAATCCCACTGCGCCGCAGCCGATTTTTTTTTTTTTTTTCAAGCAATGTTCTCAAGCCTGTTAAATTTTTTCAATCTTTTTTCATCCGACTAGGGTAAGGTCTTGAGTCCTCCAAAACAGGGAGCAGACCAGCTCAGTCTGGCTGGGGGACGTTAAACAGGGAGCAGACCAGCTCAGTCTGGCTGGGGGACGTTAAACAGGGAGCAGACCAGCTTAGTCTGGCTGGGGGACGTTAAACAGGGAGCAGACCAGCATAATAATACGATTTTAAGGTTTATTAAATAATTATTAATTGAGTATACAATTTAATTTAATAAAAAAGCTATTAAACCCCTCCTCAGTCGCCACAATTGTAGACAATTATGTACAGTTTAGACAAGGAGTAAAATCAGCAATAGAGAGAGTTATTGTACATGTTTAAAAATAAATAAAAACTGTTTTATTAAAAAGAAAAAAAAAAATCAGATTATAAAAAAACGAACATCTGGTTTCTTACCTGAGCCTCATACAGTTTGAGCACGTCAGCCTGCGAGAGCTGCGAGTAAGGAACACTTGGGTGAAGCGCCGCCAACGAAGTCAACTCCGGTTTGCCCAGAGCCGACAGGCCGCCAAGCTCATGGGTCAGATTATAAAAAAACGAACATCTGGTTTCTTACCTGAGCCTCATACAGTTTGAGCACGTCAGCCTGTGACAGCTGCGAGTAAGGAACACTTGGGTGAAGCGCCGCCAACGAAGTCAACTCCGGTTTGCCCAGAGCCGACAGGCCGCCAAGCTCATGGGGCGCCTTGCCGAGAGCCGCCAAATCATGCGCCTTGCCGAGCCCGGCCAGGCCGGCTAAATCGTGCGCCTTGCCGAGCGCCAGGCCGGCTAAATCTTTGTCTTTGGGGCCGCCGCCGCCCAGGGTGGGGGTGTCTTTGGTATCTTTGCCCGGAGGGGGGTCGGAGGGCAGGGGAGGTTTGGGCGAGGACTTGGGGTGGGGGGGCAGGGGTGGGTACGGACTAGACGAGGCGTAGTGGGACTTGTCGGGCGTCGACCCGTAGCCAGAGCTGTGGGAACAGAATGTGGAAGTCGAGGTGTCAAATAGAAATTAATACTGGTTAGGAAAAAAACTACAGGCTACAGGGCATTTTTATATATTTTGACCAAGTCCCAAAAAAAGCGTTTTGAGATAAATGGGGTCAAAGTTTAGGACTAGTTAAACTTTAAATAGAGATGGCCATTTTGTTTTTGCTCTCATTTCAACACTAAAGAGATGTTAGCAACCAATATAAAAAGTAGATCTTTTCGAGCTCTTTCCAACAATAAAGATAACTCAGAAAGTCGATTTTTGGACTTGGTCCGCTCTGACTTTTTACCCATTCAGTGCCTCGGTGGTGTAGTGGTCAAGACGCTCGCCTGGTAAACAGGAGGGCGTGGGTTCAATCCCAGCCGAGGTATGGAATTTTATCCTCCCCTTTCATTACCGAGCCACGGGTGGGGGAATAATGTTCATATTTGTGTTCAGTAGGCTTCACTGAATCCAAATATATCAATTTTTTCATGTGGGACAGCCTGGGCCAATTTTACGGATGGTTGTTCTAAAACAAACATTTGATTTTAGATGCCCGGAAAATGGGGAAAATAATGTGTTATTGAGAGATATATATTCTATAGTACTTTTTTGATACATTTTTACACTATACAGTCACAGAGCGAGCTAAGTCCAAAAAAAGCGTTTTGAGATAAATGGAGTCAAAGTTTAGGACTATTAAACTTTAAATAGAGATGGCCATTTTGTTTTTGCTCTCATTTCAACACCAAAGAGATGTTAGCAACCAATATAAAAAGTAGATCTTTTCGAGCTCTTTCCAACAATATAGATAACTCAGGAAGTCGATTTTTGTACTTGGTCCGCTCTGACTTTTACCCATTCAGTGCCTCGGTGGTGTAGTGGTCAAGACGCTCACCTGGTAAACAGGAGGGCGTGGGTTCAATCCCAGCCGAGGTATGGAATTTTATCCTCAATATAATTTGAGAATATGACCACAATAATAGTAGTGGCCTACTGCTGGAGTAAAAGGACTTTACAGTCCTATGCGAGCAGTATAAATAAGCACTATTATTCATTCATTCATTCAGAGAAAAAAAAAAAACAACCACACAACCACACCTGCCTCGGTGGTGTAGTGGTCAAGACGCTCGCCTGGTAATCAGGAGGGCGTGGGTTAGATCCCAGCCGAGGTATGGAATTTTATCCTCAATATAATTTGAGAATTCGACCACATAATAATGGAGCTCTAAGGGTTAGGTGGTAGAGAACGCCTAAGGCGTTAACCTCGCCTAGTGGTTGCCTTCCACTCGAGAGTCTATTGTTATTACCTGTACAGAGGCGAGGGCAGGCCCGGTTTGGGCGAAGGGTTGGGCGAAGGCTTACTAACACTCGGACTCGGGGCATACCGTTTGCCCGGCCCTGAGTCTTTCTTCTGCGTGAGGTCGGATATACTATGCGGTGTGTTGCTATGGGCGGGGGGCGGTTGAGAACCGCGCGGCAAAGGCGGTAGGCCGCCGCTCAGGTGTGACGGTAGACCTGGCGGAAAAAGAGACATGGCTGGTTAACGTTTCGGCGGTCCGGAAATAAATGCTTTGTCAGCCTAGTTAGCTTGGAGCGTCTTCCTTGTAAGCGCTAGGTCGCAGGTTCGATTCCTGCCCGAGGCGAATTTTATCCTGAACGAATAATGTTCGTTCTCGGAACGGCTGGCTTTCTCCCATCCTGCGTTCCTTCTCTCTTCGCTTTCGGAACCGATAAGACCTTAGCGGTTACAGTTCCCTCTGTCAAACCTCTACAAAAAAAAAAAAAAAATCCAGCCCACGCCCTCCTGTTTACCAGGCGAGCGCCTTGAGAACTACACCACCGAGGCAGGCAGGCCAAAAATAAGTACACTATTAGGTATACAAGAGCCGTATTTTATTAATCCTCTCTGTGGGACTTTCGCCAAGGAGATGTGAATTTTCAACTTCAACACCCTGACTACCAAAGCATAGTCCATGGTGTTTGTTCAATAAGTTTGAGTTTAATGTGTTTAAGCATATAATATAAAATGCATGTTACCTACATTAATTAATTGATGTTTTATTTTCTTTATTTGACAATAATAAATAAATACAAATACAAGAGGATCCTTCCTAAGACACAATGCTTCTAAGAATTTACCCACAGAAACCCACGAATTAGAACATCCCCCTAACAGGGGAGACAGACTCCCTAGTTATTGGAATTTTTTCATCAAAAAATGGCAAAATTTCACTTAGAGACCCTCTTTCAGATAAACATTGAAAACACATATGTGGCACGTGGCAGCAAGTGTTATGGTGCCAATAAGTAGCCCGTGGCAGCAAGTGTGGTGGTGCCAATAAGTGGCCCGTGGCAGCAAGTGTGGTGGTGCCAATAAGTGGCCCGTGGCAGCAAGTGTCGGGTGACTGTTGGAGGATACCTGTGGAAGAGGGGTAGACATTTTTGATTTGCCTGTCAAGGAACAGAAAGTTGAAGTTGAAACCTATGTCAAGGACTCTATGGGAATAGAATAGAATAGAATATGACCCTGTTTATACTGTTAGCATAGGACTGAAAAGCCACTTTACAACCGCAGTCTAAACAAGGTCTTATGTATTTGAGTAAATTCAAAATTTTATAAATAAAAACCTTGACTTTATCCTACAAAGATGAGGTTCACTCTTGGCTTTCTCCCATCCTGTCTTTCTTTTCCCTTCGATTTGGGGACAATGAGACCTTACAATTCCCTCTGTCATATCTTTATATTCTTTCTTCTTCTTCTTCTTCTTCTTCTTCTTCTAAAAAAAAAAAAAAAAAAAAATGGTTGAAGAAAAAACCCAAAAAAAAAAAAAAAAAAACAAAGCTATAGGGGAGCGGGAGTAAGAGAGAGATGAAATAGAAATGAGAGGAAGGGAGAGAGAGAGAAGGCTAGAGAGAGAACTGTAATTTGAAAATGTTAGAAGTATAGAAGAGAAAGAGAGAGAGAGAGTGAGAGTATTGAGGGAATGAGAGAGAGAGAGAGAGAGAAAGAAGAAAGAGTCGAAGGGACTGAGCGAGAGAGAGAGAGAGAGGGGAGGTTTTAGAGAAGTGTAATTTGAAAAGAAGAGGTGTAGAAATAAGGGAGAGAGAGAGAGAGAGAGAGAGAGAGAGAGAGAGAGAAGGTAGTAGTGAAAGGGGTAATTGGTGCTTATTATTAGAAGCTCTTATCATACCCGGTTCATACAAACACACCACTGCACTTTCACTACTTGTGTGATCACTAAACTTACAGATTTTCCTAAACTAAACTAAACCAGTCTAGTTAGCTTGGAGGGTAGCGCGTCTGCCTTAAGCGCTGGGTCGCGGGTTCGATTCTATTTTGAATGTCAAAATTGTCAAACTAATAAATGTCAAAGTAAACAATATTGCCAGTTTTTTTTTTTTTTTTCTTAGGCAATAGGTAGGCAAGTCCGTTCTGAAAACACTCGTTAAAACTTTTCAGAGGGGGCTGGTATAGTTTTGTTTTAGTTTGGTTGGTAGCAAGTCTGTCTTGTAAGCGCTAGTTCGCAGGTTCTATTCCCAGCCGTGGTTGATGGTATCCTTAACTGTCAAGGTTCGTTCTCGGAACGGCCGACTTTCTCCTATCCTGTCTTCCTTCCCTCTTGACTTTCGGGATGAACTCAGTAGGTAGGTAGATAGGTGTTCCCACCTAACAAAAGTTTATCCTTTCTGTATGTAGCTAAGTAAAATGCAGTTTCTTTGTGTTATTATATGTATCACAACTTTGGTGCTCACTGCAGCATTGTAGGATTTTTCCCAATATCTCAATAATCCTAACATCCAATGTTTACCTACCGTGCTGGCACCGGTCGCTATGCGCATTTATATGTCATAGCTACTCATTTTCCTCACGAGGCTGAGTGGGCCCCGCAACATCCAGTCACGGAGTCAATCATTTGCTTGATACAAATTTCTTGACCCCGCCGGGAATCGAACCCGGGTCTCCCGCGTGCAAGGCGAGTGCAGTGACCACTACGCCATGGGAGCTGACTGAAAGGCTATTTATAGAGAACCATGTCACGTTCAAGTCAAGAAAAAAGAACTTCTAACAAGGCAAAACATGAAATGAAAACAGGTAGGTACTTACATTGATTAGAGATCCGCCTAGAATACCCGTAGAACAGTTGATATCTACAATCTGAAACACAACCCAAAAAGTCACCCATCCATTTATTGGCCTTGCTCGGCGTAGCTTAACATAGATGACGCTAAAACCGGTCTTAAATTAACGACTGAAATGTTATCTAAAACTTTCTCGCTTTGAGTTTATAGGTCGTCGCGACAAATTTCAAGATCAGAGCTCATTTGTGTGAGAAAATGTGAAAAAAATCCCCCAAAAACCAGTTTTTTTGGATTTTTGGCTTTATGGTTTTCTGGACAAAATTTGCACCACCATTTTCGTGTTCCTGGTAAAAAGACCTTTAATTTGATATATAGGTCGACCAGGTTTGGATAAGTCCTTCTATGGGAACAGACAGACAGACATCAGGTAGACCTGATCAGGTGTGCCTGTCAGATCTACCTGATAGTGAGTGGCTGGCCTTAGTTTGGGGTGCACTCAACCTAAGGAGGATAATTAGAAGTAATGTAATTGCTGTGGTATCCACAAAAGTTGTGGAAAGGAATCTAGCTTCTAAGATAAGATTTAACAATACAACTAATTAGGCTAGCCCAATCATAATTCAAAATCTCACCTCTCGTCCTTATTCACATGGTTATTGGTCGCCCCTGACACCGGCGTTTCTTTGACCTCAGATTTAACTTCGGCCGAAGTGGGCACAGGGGCCGCAGCTGCGGCTTGTTTGGCCTCAGCTGCGGCTTGTTTTGCCTCAGCTGCGGCTTGTTTAGCCTCGGCACGAAGGCGGGCTAGGGTTTCCTGGCGTTCTGTTTCGAGACGGGCAGCCTCCACACGAGATTGTTCTATGAGGCGAAGCTTGTCGTTGAATTTGAAGCCTAGTTGTACCTGAGGAAGTGAAAATTACAAACCTTAGAGGCCAGATACTCACTACCAGGTAGAGTCAGCCTCTCAGGTCTACCTGATAGTGTGTGTGCTCATCAGGTATCAGATAGACCTGACAGGCGGATCTGATCAGGTGTACTTGTCAGGTCTACCTGATAGTGTGTGTGCTCATCAGGTATCAGATAGACCTGACAGGCGGGAGTAATGAATTATGACGTCATTGGCTACAGGAGCGTATGCCGCGACGTCAAACTTTACGATTTACCGGTATTTTTTAAATCGATTTATCTCGGTATCTGGAAGTCGTAGAAGAAAAAGAAAAATTCCGTTGGTCCTCATTTTTCCTGCTCTATGACTTTGAAACATCACCCAAGTAAGCGCAACTGATCTATTCCTTGATTTTCTGCTAGGGTCGACACTATGGTCAGAACTATAGTCAAAGCCTCGTTGAGCACGCTTCTACGCTTCTATTCATTTAGCATGGTTTGTTTTATTAGCTCTTGGGTCGGTACTATGCGAGGGCCGATGGTCAGATGTGGACGCCCACTTATTGTCTAATTCAGTCTAATATACACTCCATTATTCTTTGCCCACTTATTGTCTAATTCAGTCTAATATACACTCCATTATTCTTTCTTACCTGATCATGGGATACGTTGGGTTCCAATCGCTCAAACAAAATCATCACATCATAGAGGTGACTGTGTGGTAGTGAGTCCATACAACCGACTTGTGTCATAACGTAGGGGATGCACTGAACGACCAGGTTGGAGTTGAGATTGTGAGCAGAGTCCGTGACGAAGAGAACCTTTTCGATTTTCGTGTTGTACTGAATAAGCTTGAAGAAATCGTCACCTGAAATTAAAACAAGTGAAAAATTAAAATAATAATAATAGTGCTTATTTATACTGCTCGCATAGGACTGAAAAGTCCCTTTACTCTAGCAGTAGGCTACTACTATTATTGTGGAGGCGAGACCTAAACTTTGTACCGTGTTCTGACTCAGCACCTCGTCCAAGATGATATCCGAGATGTAGTCGATGATTTCTGGAGTTAACTTGTACCCTGGCCGAATCTGAAGAAATAACAAACATTTAGACAAGCTTTAACTTATAACTTTGAGGCTTTTAATAGAATAGAATAGAATATACCTTGTTTATTCTATTCTATTCTAATCAGTGGCGGAGCGTGGTCCAAATTCAAGTGTAGGGCGTGTTGGGCTCATGCACAGGTCTACCAAGTCCCATCACAGTACATGCCATTAATATTTATGAGGATAAAATGCCATACCTCGGCTGGGATTGAACCCACGCCCTCCTATTTACCAGGCGAGCGCCTTGACCACTACACCACCGAGGCAGGCAGGCCAAAAATAAGTACACTATTAGGTATACAAGAGCCGTATTTTATTAATCCTCTCTGTGGCACTTTCGCCAAGGAGATGTGAATTTTCAACTTCAACACCCTGACTACCAAAGCATATTACATGGTAGATTGAAGATTCTGTAACTTTGTGAAGGTCCATCTTGACTAGGTAGGTTGAAATGATATAAACATATACTTCTTCACTATTTTTTAAAATATTCTGGGTTTTATTTCATTTTCATTAAAAAATAGTGAAGAAGTATATGTTTATCATTTCAACATATTCCATGGTGTTTACACACAGAAACCCATGAATTAGAACATCCCCCTAACATGGAAGACAGATTATTGGAATTTTTTCATCAAAAAATGGCAAAATTTCACCTAGAGGCCCTCTTTCAGATAAACATTGAAAATACAAATGTGGCACGTGGCAGCAAGTGTGGTGGTGCCAATAAGTGGCCCGTGGCAGCAAGTGTGGTGGCACCACTACACCCAAAGAGTGAAAAATGACCTCTGTCTTGCCTCTTTACGCACAGAGGGGCGTAATAAAACACGGTTATACTTACAGAAATCATCACCGCTGTTGTAATGATAAATGACCACCACTTTGTCCCCAGTAGCCTCTGTTAATACTTTGCTTATAATCTCGATCTTCTGCTCGGTGGTGGTTGTCGATGTGGGTTTCACGTGATTGGTAGTCGGTCCTGCCAAGTAAGTAGGGGGAAAAATCAAATGAAGAAATAACAAACATTTAGACAAGCTTTAAATTATAACTTTGAGGCTTTGATAGAATAGAATAGAATATAGGTACCTTGTTTATTCTATTCTATTCTTATATACCTGTTTATTCTAAGAAGAAATAACAAACATTTAGACAAGCTTTAACTTATAACTTTGAGGCTTTTAACTAATTTTTTCATCTCAATTTGATACTTTTATATGATACTTTTACACTTTACTTTTATATGATTTGATACTGTTACAACTTTTATATGCTTTTTTGAAGAGCTCCTTACCTGGAAAATGATCATAAGCTGAGGTGTGACCTTCTCGTTGATTGTACCGGCCCCAGCTTTTTTGAAGAGCTCCTTACCTGGAAAATGATCATAAGCTGAGGTGTGACCTTCTCGTTGATTGTACCGGCCCCAGTGATCTTACTGTGAAGCCGATAACACACTTGATGCCAAACTCCCATCGAGTTGCCAGAATTACTCGAAATCTGAAGACCGGAGGAGCGGATAATCTTCTCTATGATCTGAGAATAAAAGGAAGTTAGTAAGTATTAAGTTGTGTACTTTACACTGTATCCCATACGTTGTTGTTGTTGTTGTTGTTGTTGTTGTTGTTGTTGTTGTTGTTGTTGTTGTTGTTGTTGTTGTTGTTGTTGTGTATTAAGTTTTCTACTTTAGACTGTAGGTATCCCATACTCTAAAGCACAAGGGAATTTTTTTTTCTTTTTTGAAGAGGTTTAATAGAGGGAACTGTGACTCTCAAGGTCTTATCGTTGAGAGGACGACAGGATAGGAGAAAGCCAGCCATTCAGAAAACGCACGCGCACAAACACATTACACTAGTGTTGCTTGCAAGAGAGCTTTGTTCGGGACAGTTGATGTGACGTCATCGGATAGGAGAGAGTGTCTAGAACAGTGGTTCTTAATTGGTGTTCCGCGGAACCTAGGGGTTCCGCGAGTTGACAGCAAGGGTTCCGCGAGATATTTTGGAAAAATCATACAACAAACGAACAAATATTTTATAAACAAAGTCATGTTTTTTTTTTGCAATTTTATTAATGTTTCAACTTTTCAACTTACTGTTCATTACAAAGTTTCTCATCAGTCAATGGTTTCTTCAAATTAAATTGATCCCAAGGGCAAGGTAAAACTAGAACCTTGACAAATGGAGTGTGCCTGAAGGCATGCGATGTGTTCCAATCCACTCTCCCCAAAACAGAAATTTCATTTATTGATTGAAGGCTTTAATGGCAGGATTCTGATACTGATGGTGGGTTTCACCAATGACTTAAATCAGAGATTTCACTAAAAATGGAATTTTTTTTTAAAAATTGGGTATTTTAAAAAAAGAAGAAAAATAAACAAAAAACATCGTCACTTGTTTTTTTTTTTTTTTTTTTTTTTTTTTTTTTTTTTTTCATTTCCCGGGCATAATTTGACTGAGGCGCTTCTTGAAAATACCCAGGGTATTTACCCCAAAAATAAGTACCCGGGTATTTACCCATCACTAGTTTTTAAAGACTCCTTTTTGGATGATTAATAGTGAAATCTCTCATTAAGTCATTGGTGGAACCCACCGAGAGAGCCTTCCACCCAGCCAGTCCAGCCACAAACATCTCACCTGTCACCGTGGGACACACCTTCTCTCCATCACTGCTCCCCTCTTTGCTTCCCCCATTCAATGCTCCCTCGGGTCGTTAGTGGACTCGTGATAGCGACCGGACTGACTGTTGTTGGACATGTGTGAGCCTGAGGGGGGAGAAACGAACGATATTTTACAAGGATACGAAATAACAACTCTTTTGACCAACAAATTCATCATTTAAAATGATTTCTTTTGGGTTTCAAGAGGTTCAAGAGGTTTTAGAGAGGGAACTGCAACTGTTAAGGTCTTATCGTCCCGAAATCGAAGAGAGAATAAAGACAGAATAGGAGAAAGCCAGCCGTTCCGAGAACGAACTTTATCCGTTCAGGATAAAATCCGCCCCGGGCGGGAATCTGAACCCGCGGCCTAGCACTTACACGCCAGATGCGCTACCAAACAAGCTAACTAGGCTGGATTTTTTTATTATTATTATTTTATTTAATGTGGCAGGATTCTCCGAAAGGAGAGCTCTTTCACCCAACCACAGGTTTTGTCGAGAATCTAATTGCTTAGATACCCTACATTAATTTTATGTATTCCACTGCCATTGTTGCAAGTTTTCAGATTGTTTTAAAATGTTTTATTTATTTAAAAAAAATAAAATAAAATAAACAGTTGTTTAGAGTCAATCTTACTTGGTCGCTATGATCGACATGCCACTTTTACCTGTCGAGCGTCCTTTAGCGTCATGCGCAGCTCCACCATAGTGTCCCTGCGCGCCATGCTGACCTGCGTTCGCGCTCTTCTCTCCTCCCTGCGTATACGAATAATTCCCGGAACCGGCGTAATTTCCCGGCCCATAATTCCCGGCGGGGCCGCCAGGAGGACCCCCAGGACCGGGATAATGGTTGTTGTATATCTCGGGCGGGCCGAACCGCTGTCTCTGATGGTAGGAAGGCGGGGGTGGTAAATTGTTCCCAAGAGCAAGGAAAACCTAGACCCTTGACAAATGGAGTGTGCCTGAAGGCATGCGATGTGTTCCAATCCACTCTTCCCGAAACAGAAATTTCATTTATTGATTGAAGAAGGCTTTAATGGCAGGATTCTCATACTGATGGTGGGTTTCACCAATGACTTAATCAGAGATTTCACTAATGGGAGAATTTTTAATCATCCAAAAAGGAGTTTGTAATGATAGAAACGAGTTTTTAAAGACTCCTCCTTTTTGGATGATTAAAAATTCTCCCAATAGTGAAATCTCTCATTAAGTCATTGGTGAAACCCACCAAGCACCAAGAGAGCCTTCCACCCAGCCACAAACATCTCACCTGTCACCGTGGGACACACCTTCTCTCCATCACTGCTCCCCTCTTTGCTTCCCCCATTCAATGCTCCCTGGCGATGTATCGCACAGTGTATACACTGGGCTCCCTCGCTATGATCGCACGCTAGCGTGTCGTAGTGCGTGCGCGAAGACTTGTAGCAAACGATGTCGCATTGCGCTACGGACGGCGAGGGTGTAGAAGTGAGAAGTTCTATATGAGCTTCTATAGTGGCCTGCGTCATGACGTTGAAAGTGAACGCGAAGACTTGTAGCGAACGATATCGCATTGCGCTACGGACGGCGAGGGTGTAGAAGTGAGAAGTTCTATATGAGCTTCTATAGTGGCCTGCGTCATGACGTTGAAAGTGACGAACTTGAGTTGTTTACATCTCTGAAAAAGACCAAAAAAAGTTTTTTTTTTTTCTTTTAAGAAATTTGATAGAGGGAACTGTAACTGCTAACGTCTTATCGTCCCAAAATCGAAGAGAGGAGGAAGACAGGATAGGAGAAAGCCAGCCGTTCCGAGGGCGAACAACATCCGTTCAGGATAAAAAATTAGCAAAGGGCGGGAATCGAACCTACGGCCTAGTGCTTACAAGGCAGATGCGCTACCAACCAACCTAACTGGGCTCGCTAGAATGTTGATTATAATTCTGAAAAAAAAAAACCCCAAGTATATCGGCGGTTAAAAAGGGTTTAAAAAATTATGTCCACAAATTAAAAAGGGTTTGAAAAATTGTGTCCACAAATTAAAAAGGGTTTAAAAAATTGTGTCCACAAATTAAAAAGGGTTTGAAAAATTGTGTCCACAAATTAAAAAGGGTTTGAAAAATTGTGTCCACAAATTAAAAAGGGTTTAAAAAATTGTGTCCACAAATTAAAAAGGGTCTGAAAAATTGTGTCCACAAATTAAAAACGGGTTTAAAAAATTATGTCCACAAATTAAAAACGGGTTTAAAAAATTGTGTCCACAAATTAAAAAGGGTTTAAAAAATTGTGTCCACAAATTAAAAAGGGTTTAAAAAAGTGTGTCCACAAATTAAAAACGGGTTTAAAAAATTATGTCCACAAATTAAAACGGGTTTAAAAAATTGTGTCCACAAATAGTAGACCGGCCATCGACGTCAATCGATGTTGACTGACACGTCCACACTGCCTCGGCGACATAGATTCACCTCGTCAATCGACGGCCGGTCGACTATGTTTGGACACACCTTGAAATGTTTCTTGTGGTTCGGTAGAGGGGGAGGGGCTACTTATAGGCAGTTTCTTCGTGTTATTATATCACAACTCTTTGGTGTTCACTGCAGCATTGTAGGATTTTTCCAAATATCTCAATAATCCTAACATCCAATGTTTACCTACCACGCTGGCACCGGTCGCTATGCGCATTTATATGTCATAGCTACCCATTATCCTCACGAGGCTGAGTGGGCCCCGCAACAGCCAGTCACGGAGTCAATCATTTGCTTGATACAAATTTCTTGACCCCGCCGGGAATCGGACACCCAAAATAGATAATTAATTACTTACCCCCAAATCTGGAGTAGGTAAGTACCTAGTTACATCATCATATATTCCTTTACAAAGACTTTTACAAGTCTTCAGAAAATAACCGGTTCACACTGTACGAGTAAAGAAAGGCGCCTTCTGATTGGTTCAAAGGTTTTCGTAGCGGCCGCCTTTAGTTTTTAGTTTTTTTATTTAGTTTGATTTTACTATAACATAACTAGGCTAGCCCAGTCATAATTCAAAATCTCACCTCTCGTCCTTATTGACATGGTTATTGGTCGCTCCTGACACCGGCGTTTCTTTGACCTCAGATTTAACTTCGGCCGAAGTGGGCACAGGGGCCGCAGCTGCGGCTTGTTTGGCCTCGGCTGCGGCTTGTTTTGCCTCAGCTGCGGCTTGTTTAGCCTCGGCACGAAGGCGGGCTAGGGTTTCTTGGCGTTCTGTTTCGAGATGGGCAGCCTCCACACGAGATTGTTCTATGAGGCGAAGCTTGTCGTTGAATTTGAAGCCTAGTTGTACCTGAGAAAGTGAAAATTACAAACCTTAGAGGCCAGATACTCACTAGCAGGTAGAGTCAGCCTCTCAGGTCTACCTGATAGTGTGTGTGTGCTCATCAGGTATCAGATAGACCTGACAGGCGGATCTGATCCAGCATCCAAGTGTGCGGCTACAACGGACCATGGACCCTCACCGAGACCATCGCAGAAAAAATACTCAGCCCAATTCCTTGATTTTCTGCGAGGGTCGACACTATGGTCAGAACTATAGGTATTTCTTCCCCATTTATTTTCCCTTTTTGATAGTTAGGTTGTTGATTTGTAATAGATAGTAAAGGGGAACCGTTTGTATTGTAAATAAATAAATATAGTCAAAGCCTCGTTAAGCACGCTTCTATTCATTTAGCATGGTTTGTTTTATTAGATCTTGGGTCGGTAGGTACTGTGCGTTCTCCGATGGTCAGTTGGTCAGTTCTCCGTTGTGGACGCCCACTTATTGTCTAATTCAGTCTAATATACACTCCACTATTCTTTGCCCACTTATTGTCTAATTCAGTCTAATATACACTCCATTATGTAACTCTATTCATTAAATATAATCTTATACTATAAAATCAAGATCCATTCACTCATTCACATTTCACACACTGATTGCTCTATCTCCTGAACCACAACACCTAGAAAGCTGAAATTTGGTAGGAATATTCCTTTTTTGGTCTAGGTGTGCAATAAGAAAGGATTTTGGGAAAATCTAAACCGATCCTGAGATATGATCAATTTTTGATCGTTAAAATCTCCAGAAGAAATAACAGAGTGCAGAGACTGCGGGAGAGAAATGTTCCGCTCTCGACCAACATTTTGAGTTTCGTTTATGTTTCTAGTTTGATAACTATGCAGCTAATAGGGAGCGCGCAGCCCGACCGTATTTTTTATTATTTTCTACAAGTTCGGCCATGCCTTTTCTACTAGTGGTAACTTTTCATTGGGATTTTGTAGGGTTAGCCAACCCTCCACAAGACATTTATGGAAAAAAACCTAACCAAAAAGCTACTGAAGACCACTCAGATCTTCAAGCTTAGATAGGATCCTGCTTAACTCCAAACACAAAAAGCCCACTCTGAGGCTTAAGTGTAGAGGCAACTACCCCAAAGGATGAGTTGAACTTATATGAATCTAGGTTCTACTGAATAACTCACCTCCAATGGTTTGGAATCAACGCTGAAGTGGAACGTCCTCCACTGCACTTTCCTACTGAACACATGTCTTGCACTGTCATAGTCGCTTTTGTACTGAAAGAAAATGACTCTTCATAAAATCCAATACCTCTACCTCTATTTTTAGTTAGATATTCTTACTCCTTATGCAGGATCCCAAAAATCACATTGGAAAAATTTCCATCTGTCTGTCACGCTGACGGCTGGACCAATTAAGAAGAGTAGGTACTCAGGGTGACATAGGCTACTTAAAATTGTCGCATTCCATCCTGATTCAAAATGGCGGCACTTCGAAGACATGCCTCTTACGCTACACAGATAGAGATTGACTCAAGGATGAGTCAACTACTAGTTATAAAATAATAATAAGCACCCGGTTTTAAAATAAACATCCGGTTTTAAAATAAACATCCTGTTTTCAAACAAGCATCCGGTTTTAAAACACGCATGCGGTTTTCTCACTCAGGGTGACATAGGCTACTTAAAATTGTCGCATTCCATCCTGATTCAAAATGGCGGCACTTCGAAGACATGTCTCTTACGCTACACAGATAGAGATTGACTCAAGGATGAGTCAACTACTAGTTATAAAAAAATAATAATAAGCACCCGGTTTTAAAATGAACATCCGGTTTTAAAATAAACATCCGGTTTTAAAATAAACATCCTGTTTTCAAACAAGCATCCGGTTTTAAAACACGCATGCGGTTTTCTCACCGTATACGTATCCGTCACATCGATGAGAAGTTCACGCAACGCCTGCGTAGACGCCTTATAATGGTGTGCCGTAGCGGGGGCGGTCGTGTGCGGCAAAACTTTGAGCCGCATGCGTGAGTCTTCCAGATAGTCGGCGCCCCAGAGCCGCAACCACTCGGGGAGATATTTCCAGTGATCCTCGATGATTTTGAGATACTCGTCCGAGTCCGTGCGTTCTTGGAACGGACTGGAAAACAATAACAATATTAAGTTTTATTCTTTCATTCTTTACAAAACTAGCATATTCTTCACTATCCCTGTAAGTACTTGTGTACTTTTAGAGACCACAATTTTCTTATTAATATTGATTTATTTCACTTCATATTTCAAAATAGTGTGCGGCAAAACTTTGAGCCGCATGCGTGAATCTTCCAGATAGTCGGTGCCCCAGAGCCACAACCGTGTTCTGACTTTGTAGGCTAATAAGATACTTACATGGGATGATTGCGTTGAATATACACCGAGGCGAGACTGATAGATAGCTACTTTGTCTCCTGTTTCTGAAAAACAATTCTCTCCTCAAAATAGAACAAAGTGCTCTGGTATTTCTATCAACTTCTCCCCTCGATAGCTACTTTGTCTCCTGTTTCTGAAAAACAATTCTCTCCTCAAAATAGAACAAAGTGCTCTGGTATTTCTATCAACTTCTCCCCTAGATGGAATTGAAAAAAAAGTGAACGTAAAGAAGATCAATACGAGTCAAGTACTTAGGTAGGTTGATGATTTATTACAGCTGGCAGCTTGTTCCTTGCCCCAAACAGGCATTTAAGACATTGGTAGATTTTGTGAACGTAAAGAAGATCAATACAAGTCAAGTACTTAGGTAGGTTGATGATTTATTACAGCTGGCAGCTTGTTCCTTGCCCCAAACAGGCATTTAAGACATTGGTAGATTTTAAATCGAGTTGGAAAACGTAAGGAGATACCTTCAATATCCCAGGGACACTTCAATCGGTGACCCAAACCAGAAAGAAAATTCCAAATGTCAATTTTTTATCATTCTTTTCCCCCAAGTGGAATGTGAAAGGGACCTCAGGGTACGGGCCAAATATTTCGTAACGTGTTCTAATGAAAGACAAACCTACCACAAAACAAAGGGACCGTAGAAAATCGTGCACTTCCTACACTCGTTATCAGTAGAAAATCACACAGTTAATGACCTAAATTACAGGAAAATTTCTATCATTCTTTTCCCCCAAGTGGAATGTGAAAGGGACCTCAGGCTCAGGGTACGGGCCAAATATTTCGTAACGTGTTCTAATTAAAGACAAACCTACCACAATACAAAGGGACCGTAGAAAATCGTGCACTTCCTACACTCGTTATCAGTAGAAAATCACACAGTTAATGACCTAAATTACAGGAAAATTTACTTGAAAAGTGAGAGAAAGTGGAAAAATTAATTTACAAGAAAATCGTCCGAAAAAATTTCAGAACTCCATTTTTCCCGAAAAAATAAACATTGGAACAGCTGATTTTGCGACGCGAGCGATCTCTTTTGTTTATTCTCGGAAACTTTTTTTACAGTGATGCCAAGTTTATTTTTAAGAGGTTTTTTTATCCGGGAGGTTTTTTTTACTTTCCTTATCCTATAGGAAGGAAAGTAATGTAATCGGGTCAAATTTTCGATGGTCAGTTTTTAGTGTCAAAACACGTTTTAAGGTCCCTCAATGCTTTGTACCTACAAGTAATTAAGTAGCAGTTTCCATGGTAATTCATTTTTATTTTTCAATTTCACGGGAAAATTTTATCATTTTCCCCTTAATTTAAATATCTACATGCCAGCCTAGTTAGCTTAGTTGGTAGCGCGTCTGCCTTGTAAGCGCTAGGCCGCGGGTTCGATTCCCGCCCGGGGCCCTAGCCGTCCCCTAGCATCCCATACTTTAAACCTTTAAAGCACAAGGGAATTTTTTTTCTTGTTTGAAGAGGTTTAATAGAGGGAACTGTGACTCCCAAGGTCTTATCGTTGAGAGGACGACAGGATAGGAGAAAGCCAGCCGTTCCGAAAACGCACGCGCACAAACACATTACACTAATGTTGCTTGCAAGAGAGCTTTGTTCGGGACAGTTGATGTGACGTCATCGGATAGCAGAGAGTGTCTAGAATCTAGATTCTAGGAGATCCAGAAGTCGTAGAAGAAAAAGAACATTTTTCTAGTTCCCCATTTTTTCTGCTCTTTGACTATGAAACTTCACTCAAGTAAGCTCAACCTCTTTAATCTCAAACAAAACTTTAAGCTCAAAATAGAGCCCTGAAAGAAAAAAAAAAGACTTACCTCGGTGGCAGTGACGAATTTCTTAGGTATGTTGAAACAGTGCCGGTTGTACACATCTCTCAGGGGTATCACTTGAACCGGGGTCTTCAGATTGGGGTCATCACTGATTGGAAACCCGACACTGATCGCGTTAGTTTCCACATCCGTACCTGAAACACACGAGAAAAAAAAAAAAAAAAAAAAAAAAAAAAAAAATTTTCAAAGCATTTTTTTTCAAAAAAAAAAACCCCCCCAAAGGTTGACTGTCTCACCAACAACAGTTCGTTTCCATATATTCCATAATAATACTTAAGACTCATAATTCAGTGAACTGTTATTTTAGGTCTGATAAAAAAGACAAAAGTACCTTTAAAAACTTTATCTTAGTGTAGCTTTAAAATATATAAAAAGAAAACACTCCAAATCCACCCCTCATAGAAATGAGGGAAACACCTGGCCAACATGAGTGAATAATATGTGGGCTTATCTTATCCTATCTTTTTTAAAAGTACCTAAGATATCTTGATGATAACATACCATAATCTCGGTTGGGATTGAACCCACGTCCTCCTGTTTACCAGGTGAGCATTTTGACCACTACACCACCGGGGCAGGTAATACTCACCAACACTCAGCTCAAGCATATTCCACTCGCCCTCCTCCTCATCGGGTCCTGGAGACGGTACCACTCCTCCGAACATGAATGGTCTGCCCTCCCCATATTTGGTTCGCATAAAAGTTTGAAACGTGTGTAGCTGTTTGAAGTTGATGTACTGCTTGAACAGGTTGGCATAAGTGGACAGCACATGCTCCTGCTTCCCTTTCAACTGAAAGAGAACAATAAAATTAAAAATATGGTAAATATAGACTGCCAGACTATGATGTCAAGACAAGACAAGACACGACTCCAAAAAATATTGTGAAGTAGTAGGTATTTGTTTTCCATACAACAAATAGTTGAAATGGACCTTCACAAAGTTACTGAGTCTTCAATCAAGGATCCAAAAAATATTATTTAAATCAGTTGATATCGAAAATTGGGGGGATATAAATTTTTGGGGGTTTGAATACCATACCACACAGGGTCCAACTTTACAGCATGATTTCTCGGCAATGACCTAACGTTAACCTTTCAAACCAAAAGAAATAATAGAAAATGTTCTTTTGAAACCAAAACTACAAGAATTATTCCCTAAATAGTTTAAGTTGAATTAGAAAAATCATAAACTAAAGCTCCCTATCATTCTCGGGCATATTCCTGCTAAGGTGACCATATTCCAGTTTTCATCTAGTTATTAACCTGTTATATGATTTTGGAGCACAAAACTACTTTCAGCAAGTGCTTAAGTACCTATGTGGATTTACCTGGGTCTCATAAGGTACAGATAAGAGAGGAACGTTGGTCTGGATGTATTCCTCCAGTTTTTGTGACATCTGCTCTTTGGTACCATTATTATTTGAGTGAGTGACCGAGGATGGGTCAGGTTTCTTCTCCTCGCTGCTTGTTGGTGAAGGAACAACAAGTTTCTTATCACAGGTTGGTGATTTCTGGAAATTATGACAGTGGTAACTTTTTATTGGGATTTTGTAGGGTTAGCCAACCCTCCATAAGACATTCATGGGAAACACCTAACCAAAAAGCTACTGAAGACCGCTTAGATCTTCAAGCTTAGATAGGATCCTGCTTAACTCCATACACAAAAAGCCCACTCTGAGGCTTACGTGTAGAAGCAACTGCCCCAAACGATGGGTTAAACTTATATGAATCTAGGTTCTACTGAATAACTCACCTCCACTGGTTTGGAATCAATGCTGAAGTGGAACGTCCTCCACTGTTGAATTAGAAAAATCATAAACTAAAGGTCCCTATCATTCTCGGGCATATTCCTGCTACGGTGACCATATTCCAGTTTTCATCTAGTTATTAACCTGATATATGATTTTGGAGCACAAAACTACTTTCAGCAAGTACTTAAGTACCTATGTGGATTTACCTGGGTCTCATAAGGTACAGATAAGAGAGGAACGTTGGTCTGGATGTATTCCTCCAGTTTTTGTGACTTAAGTATTACCTGGGTCTCATAAGGTACAGATAAGAGAGGAACGTTGGTCTGGATGTATTCCTCCAGTTTTTGTGACGTCTGCTCTTTGGTACCATTGTTATTTGAGTGAGCGACCGAGGATGGGTCAGGTTTCTTCTCCTCGCTGCTTGTCGGTGAAGGAACAACAAGTTTCTTATCACAGGTTGGTGATTTCTGGAAATCATGACAGTGGTAACTTTTTATTGGTATTTTGTAGGGTTAGCCAACCCTCCACAAGACATTCATGGAAAAAACCTAACTAAAGAGCTACTGAAGACCACTCAGATCTTCAAGCTTAGATAGGATCCAGCTTAACTCCATACACAAAAAACCCACACTGAGGCTTAAGTGTAGAGGCAACTACCCCAAAGGATGGGTTAAACTTATATGAATCTAGGTTCTACTGAATAACTCACCTCCACTGGTTTGGAATCAATGCTGAAGTGGAACGTCCTCCACTGCACTTTCCTACTGAACACATGTCTTGCACTGTCATAGTCGCTTTTGTACTGAAAGAAAATGACTGTCGCTTGAGACTGAGGATTATACTCGAGGTTTGAAAACTTGAGCTTCAAATCATTCCTCAAATACTGCTTCAACTCGACAAGGAGATTCTGAAAATTGGAAACAATAGAATTTAATTACCTATTGATGTTATCATCCACAATCATAATTATCAAGTGTAAGATGGGTGAGAAAAATTGTAAAATAACACAACTAGACTAAATAGCAATAATAAGGTCAAAACTTACTAACAAAACCTGAGACTGAGGATTATACTCAAGGTTTGAAAACTTGAGCTTCAAATCATTCCTCAAATACTGCTTCAACTCGACGAGGAGATTCTGAAAATTGGAAACAATAGAATTTAATTACTTATTGATGTTATCAAGTGTAAGATGGGTGAGAAAAATTGTAAAATAACACAACTAGACTAAATAGCAATAATAAGGTCAAAACTTACTAACAAAACCTCTGGCTTTCAAACTTCCAAATTTGAATTTGGTATCTATATCTGGTTGGATACAGTTTGCTTCATATTTTAATACCAAGTAATCTACATCTTGAAACTTGAACACAATTTTCAAGAGCCTCAAATGATAACATCATCATAATCTCTTTTCCCCTGAACATTTCTTCAGTACCTACCTATCTACCCACAATGTTGATGACAGACTAAATACTTACATTACTATAAGAAGTTTGATTTAGTCCATAAATTTCTAGCTTCCTATCTACCCACAATGTTGATGACAGACTAAATACTTACATTACTATAAGAAGTTTGATTTAGTCCATAAATTTCTAGCTTGTAGAGATCACATTTTTCTTGAACCATCATTCAACTACTAAACCACTTATTGGTCATTACTAGGAACACATAAATAAGTCTTTGTATGTCCAAACAACTACAGGGGACTATTCTAAGAAAATATCTACAGAATAGAAAAATTCAGTCAGCAGTCAGCAGAATACAAAAGTATGAAAAAGACTGAGGCCAATGAACATCAGAACCTGGAAAACAAAACACAAGTATATGACAAATTAATAAAAGAGTGGTACTTAGAACAGATTAGAGATTGTAAATGATTTTTTAATGGGTTTCATTGGAAATATAGGTCAAATACAAAAGTATGAAAAAGATTGAGGCCAATGAACATCAGAACCTGGAAAACAAAACACAAGTATAAATATGACAAATTAATAAAAGAGTGGTACTTAGAACAGATTAGAGATTGTAAATGATTTTTTAATGGGTTTCATTGGAAATATAGGTCAAAGCAGAGACTAAATCATCTGTTTTGACATTTCCTCATCAATTCAAAAAAGATACTCTGTGAATTGTCCTAATATGGTACCTAGATCAATTTGTCCTCTCAATAAAGAGTACTTGGAAATTTCTGTATTTTCTGTTCGTATATTTCCTCACAAAATATTAGCCAAAGCATCACACAGTGAATGTATTATGTGCAATAAATGATAACAGTGCTAGCCAACAACCTAATGTGAAGATTGTAACAAGTTCCACCGGATTGATCGCCAGTGTCCGAAATCCAGCACGAAGAAAACGCTACATTGAGGTAAGTTTTTACAAAACCCGTACAAAGCGTCTAAGGCCAGCCATTCACTATAAGATAGACCTGACAGGTACAACTGATCAGGTCCGCCTGTTAGCTCTACCTGATGAGCATTCATACTCTCAGGTAGACCTGACAGGTACGGCTGAGAAGGTCCGCCTGTCAGCTCTACCTGATGAGCACACACACTATCAGATGGAACTGAAAGGCGTACCTGATGACCTGTCAGGTCTACCTGATAGTGAGCGGCTGGCCCAATAAGTAGAGGTATATTTTGAATTAGTTTTCCAGAGGTTAGTTCTCACTGTACGTACACCCACATAACCAAATCACCCCAATCCCGCTACAATCCGAAATAATCGTGGGATCGGTAAAACGGATTCTATCCGGCTAGAAACGGGATTTCAGTATCCTCTAGGATTCACCAAACCCTTTTCTATCGGGTTTCTACTTCTTCCCCCCATCGAAAAATCTCAGCTTGGAATCCAGTTTCTATTTTCTATATCCACTTAGAATCCTGTCAATCAATCAACTTTCATTGTGTTAGCCAGCCTAGTTAGCGCGTCTACCTTGTAAGCGCTAGGGGATAGGTTCGATTCCCGCCCAGGGCGGATTTCATCCTGAACGGATAATGCTCGATCTCGGCATGGCTGGCTTTCACCAATCCTATCCTGTCTTCCTTCTCTCTTCGTTTTCGGGACGATAAGACCTTAGCAGTTACAGTTCCCTCTATCAAACCTCTTAAAAGAAGGATAATAAAAAATAAAATAAAAATAAAATAAAAATAAAAAACACTTTAAAAAAATAAAAAACACACTAGTTCTTAATCAATTTGAATTTGCCATAATACGGGCAGTTTCCCTTAGGCTGCGTGGGAGCCGCTATTAGACTACAGAAGCTTGAACATGGAAGACGGGGGCAGGGGTTCCCTAATGTGTTGAAGGTGTTTCTGATGATGATTTTCTTTTTAAGCATAAAGGTTTAATGAAGTACACTTCCTATTTTGGACTAAAAAAAATTAAACGAATTCAATCAATTAATCAATCAATTTTCATTGTGTGTTCACAGAGGAAACGTTCGTTAGACACGCAGAGTCTGGTCACGAAGGCTCCGGTGGCGTTGAAACCCTTTGCGGGACTTTACAATCCGTTTCCCTATGGCTGTTCTATTCTATGTAATCATCCCGCAGACTGCGAGGCCAAGGATGTCGTCCGGAGAGCGAAGGAGTCCTGGGTAAAACTGTTTCCAGTGAAAGGATAATTTTTTAGGGCAGAAAGCACCTAGGGCCAAAAACTAAAAACTTTGCGGGTCTTTTTTACAATCCGTTTCCCTATGGTTGTTCTATCCTGTATAATCATCCCGCAGACTGTGAGGCCAAGGATGTCGTCCGGAGAGCGAAGGAGTCCTGGGTAAAACTGTTTCCAGTGAAAGGATAATTTTTTAGGGCAGAAAGCACCTAGGGCCAAAAACTAAAAACTTTGCGGGTCTTTTTTACAATCCGTTTCCTTTCCCTATGGATGTTCTATCCTATGTAATCATTCCGCAGACTGTGAGGCCAAGGATGTTGTCCGGAGAGCGAAGGAGTCCTGGGTAAAACTGTTTCCAGTGAAAGGATAATTTTTTAGGGCAGAAAGCACCTAGGGCCAAAAACTAAAAACTTTGCGGGTCTTTTTTACAATCCGTTTCCTTTCCCTATGGATGTTCTATCCTATGTAATCATTCCGCAGACTGTGAGGCCAAGGATGTTGTCCGGAGAGCGAAGGAGTCCTGGGTAAAACTGTTTCCAGTGAAAGGATAATTTTTTAGGGCAGAAAGCACCTAGGGCCAAAAACTAAAAACTTTGCGGGTCTTTTTTACAATCCGTTTCCTTTCCCTATGGATGTTCTATCCTATGTAATCATTCCGCAGACTGTGAGGCCAAGGATGTTGTCCGGAGAGCGAAGGAGTCCTGGGTAAAACTGTTTCCAGTGAAAGGATAATTTTTTAGGGCAGAAAGCACCTAGGGCCAAAAACTAAAAACTTTGCGGGTCTTTTTTACAATCCGTTTCCTTTCCCTATGGATGTTCTATCCTATGTAATCATTCCGCAGACTGTGAGGCCAAGGATGTTGTCCGGAGAGCGAAGGAGTCCTGGGTAAAACTGTTTCCAGTGAAAGGATAATTTTTTAGGGCAGAAAGCACCTAGGGCCAAAAACTAAAAGCTTTGCGGGTCTTTTATACAATCCGTTTCCCTATGGATGTTCTATCCTGTGTAATCATCCCGCAGACTGTGGGACCAAGGATGTCGTGCGGAGAGCCAAGGAAGGAGTCCTGGGTAAAACATTTTTTTTTTCAAGAGGTTTGATAGAGGGAACTGTAACTGCTAAGGTCTTATCGTTTCGAAAACGAAGAGAGAAGGAAGACGGGATAGGAGAAAGCCAGCCGTTCCGAGAACGAACATTATCAGTTCTGGATAAAATCCGCCCCGGGCGGGAATCGAACCCGCGGCTTAGCGCTTACAAAGCAGACGGAAAATGAAAATTCGAGGCCGATTTCAAGAAATGTACGGTTTGGCCGCTATTTAAAGATTTATAGTCAAATCTCATCCCCTTTCCGCAGATACACGAAAGTAAAGCCTCCGCGCTTCCGAGCGACGAGTACCTGGCGATGTCACACGACGATTGCCGAGGCCTCGCGATGTCTCCCGAAGTCCCCGAGGAGCTGTTTCGGAAATACACGGATACGGACTCGCGCCCCCTCACACCGTGCGTCACTGTGGCGTCTGCGGTGACAAGGGGATCTCTTGGGTCGCGGCGCTGTGTGACCCCGGACCCGCCTGCGCAGAAAACTCTACTTGTACTGGACTTGCGACGGAGTCATAGCCAGGAGACACTCGCCTGCTGTCTGCCGGTAAGATAGGGTCACTAATCACTATGGGACTTTTTGTATAATAGACCTTGGATGGGTTTCACCAACCTTCTTTTGAGCCCCTAACGCCTGTTAACTTAACCGCCCTGTTAAGCCTATAGAAATAAAATGGAACTTAACAGGTTGTTAGCTTAACGGGGTTTCTATGTAGAGGCTGAAAAAATATTGGTGAAACCGACCACTTGTGCGTCAATAATTTAGGTTCGATTTTAACGTTAAAGAGCAGAATGGAATTTTTACTTTCTATTTCCTTTTCGTATACGAAAATACCGGTAAATTTCGTATCCTGACGTCATGGCGTACGCTCTCGTACGCCATGACGTCTTATAAACTTCGCCTCAGTTCAGCAGGCCAAGTTTCAGTAAGCAGTTCTAATTCTAATTTAGAATAGTTTGCCGTAATATGAGTAGTTCTCACGTATGTACATAAAAATCAGGCTGGTGTCCATTATGTTAAATGGGAGAGAATGGCTCCCAAATTGAGGGATTTACCGACACTATTTTCACCTCCAGGGGATGTTGTCCAGTCAAGGAGGTCTTACCTGTTCCCCCACTCCTCCCGACACAACGCCATCTCCCAAACCGGGACCTAAGAAGAACACTGCCACCCAACCTGGCGGTGGTAATGCCAAAGCTAAAGCCTCTAATGATACCAATAAGGTAAGTCTGGGGGACCTTGAACATGGAGCAGACCAGTGTCCTGCTGTGGTAGTGTGGTACTATAAATAGGGACCAGAGCAGTCAAACCCTAACCAGCCTTGCTAGCTGGTGGTTTTATCATGTTTCAAAGGAAAAGCACAGGTCCTCCGTGATGGTTGACTGCAGTAATTATTGGCTAGAGACTATCAATCCCCCTCGGTGCAGCTTGACCGCTAGAACAACAACGAACAACTAAGTGAAAGGGTGATATTCCAGAGTGGTTTATGAAGTGAACTTGTTGCAAAATGAAGACTGTACCTAAAGAGAAGGCGTATTTTCCTTTCCTTGGATTTCCTCCGTCCTGTGCGGTTTACTAATAGATATCAATGTTATCTTTCTGTCCTGTGATTCTAAGCCGAGTGTAAATCAAGAAGACAAAGCCAAGGAGCTGAGCGCAGAAGATGAAGAAGAGATGATTAGAAGACGAGGCAAAAAGAAGAAGAAGAAAAGCAAGGCAGAGGAGGCGAAGGATCTAGAGAAGGAATTCAAAGGACTGGCAGAGCCTGGAGAGACTCTGGTAAGTAGGAGAACGGAGCCCCGACCCTATAGCCTAGC
>NW_007378182.1:41999-79384 GCF_000475195.1 Diaphorina citri
AGAAAAAAAAAAAAAAAAAAAAAAAAAAAAAAAAAAAAACTTTTTGAAGAGATTTGATTGAGGGAACTGTAAAATATCTTATCGTCCCGAAAGCGAAGAGAAAAGGAAGACAGGATAGTAGACAGCCAGCCCTTTTGAGAAGAACCTTGAGATTTGATAGAGGGAACTGTAGGTAACTGCTAAGGTCTTAATGTCTTATCGTCCTGAAGGCGAAGAGAGAAGGAAGACAGGATAGTAGACAGCCAGCCCTTTTGAGAAGAACCTTGAGATTTGATAGAGGGAACTGTAGGTAACTGCTAAGGTCTTAATGTCTTATCGTCCTGAAGGCGAAGAGAGAAGGAAGACAGGATAGTAGACAGCCAGCCCTTTTGAGAAGAACCTTGAGATTTGATAGAGGGAACTGTAGGTAACTGCTAAGGTCTTAATGTCTTATCGTCCTGAAGGCGAAGAGAGAAGGAAGACAGGATAGTAGACAGCCAGCCCTTTTGAGAACGAACCTTATCCATCCAAGATAAAATTTGCCCCGGGCGGGAATCGAACACGCGGCCTAGCGCTTTTCAATTGTAAACTAGAGATTTTTCTCTTTAGCTTTCTTCTAGTGAGTCTATTATTTCCCATTTTATTCCACAGAGACGTATAGCTCTACAAGAGGCACTTCGCATTATGGAACCTAAAATGGTGAGCGAAGAACTGAAGCGTCTTCACGTCACCTTGAGCCAGACTAAAACCGACAGTGAGTCCTGGCTCACTTTACCTAGAACGTTCACTAGACGGAGTGCTAGGTTTGAACTACCATTGGATTCTAGATTACTCACTGGTGAGTAAGCTCTATATTGCTCTATGCTTCCAGTTCCTCTTCTTTGAAGAAATGAGCCAATTTCAGGCTGATAATAATTTTGTCATTAAATCAAGTTTTATTATTATCTACTATTATTATTATTATTTTAAAGAGGTTTGATAGAGGGACGATAGAAGGAATAAAGCATAGGAGAAAGCCAGCCGTTCCGAGAACGAACCTTATCTGTTTGATTGAGGCTGTCGAGTGGATTAGAAATTAGAACACATTATGCACACTCCATTTGTCAAGGGTCAATATTTTCCTTGCACTTGGGATCAACTAAAAGAAATAAGCCAGCCTAGTTAGCTTAGTTGGTAGTGCGTCTGCCTTGTAAGCGCTAGGCCGCGGGTTCGATATTATTATTTTAAAGAGGTTTGATAGAGGGACGATAGAAGGAATAAAGCATAGGAGAAAGCCAGCCGTTCAGAGAATGAACCTTATCTGTTTGATTGACGCTGTCGAGTGGATTGGAAATTGGAACACATTATGCACACTCCATTCGTCAAGGGTCAAGATTTTCCTTGCACTTGGGATCAACTAAAAGAAATAAAACAGCCAGCCTAGTTAGCTTAGTTGGTAGTGCGTCTGCCTTGTAAGCGCTAGGCCGCGGGTTCGATTCCCGGTGTTTAGAAATTATAAGTCATTTCATTCACATCTCTCTATATATTTTAATTCTTTGCATCCAAATATACATGTTTTTACGGATGCAATACCTTAGTCTTCAGAAACTTTCATATGTTCAAATAAATAGCATCAGAAAGAAAGTTAAATCCAGGTTCTACCATCGGGGGAGTTTACATATACCTTTTTTTTCGTAATCGGGGGAATTTACATAAGTTCATAGGTCGTCGCGACAAATTTCATGATCAGAGCTCATTTGTGTGAGAAAATGTGAAAAAAATCCCCCAAAAACCAGTTTTTTTTGGTTTTTTGGCTTTATGGTTTTCTGGACAAAATTTGCACCACCATTTTCGTGATCCTGGTAAAAAGACCTTTAATTTGATATATAGGTCGACCAGGTTTGGATAAGTCCTTCTATGGGGACAGACCGACCGACAGACCGACAGACAGACAGACCGACTGACAGACGACACCGAAGCGAATACAATAGTCCGTCCACTATACCTTTTATTATTAGTAATAATAAAGGAAGGACGGACTAAAAACAGTACCTTATCTAACTCGTGGTCATTGTGTGTTTCACAGAGGAAGCGTTCGTTAGACACGCAGAGTCTGGTGACAAAGACTCCGGTGGCGTTGAAAGCCCCATCTCGGATTTCCTATGGAATATGGTTTAAACTACAAGACTTGTACTTAGTATCATTTCAGTTTCCGAAAGGAAAATTCACCTTATCGAATCAATTTTTTTTTTTTTTAGAGGTTTGACAGAGGGAACTGTAACTGCTAGGGTCTTATCGTCCCGAAATCGAAGAGATAGGGAAGACAGGATAGGAGGAAAGCCAGCCATTCCGAGAACGAACATTATCCCATCAGGATAAAATCCGCCCCGGGTGGGAATCAAACCCGCGGCCTAGCGCTTACAAGGCAGACGCGCCACCAACCAAGCTAACTAGGCTGGCTGAATCAATTTTAATTGTGTGTTCACAGAGGAAACGTTCGTTAGACACGCAGAGTCTGGTCACGAAGGCTCCGGTGGCGTTGAAACCGTTTGCGGGACTTTACAATCCGTTTCCCTATGGCTGTTCCATCCTATGTAATCATCCCGCAGATTGTGAGGCCAAGGATGTCGTCCGGAGAGCGAAGGAGTCCTGGGTAAAACTGTTTCCAGTGAAAGGATAATTTTTTAGGGCAGAAAGCACCTAGGGCCAAAAACTAAAAGCTTTGCGGGTCTTTTATACAATCCGTTTCCCTATGGATGTTCTATCCTGTGTAATCATCCCGCAGACTGTGGGACCAAGGATGTCGTGCGGAGAGCCAAGGAAGGAGTCCTGGGTAAAACATTTTTTTTTTCAAGAGGTTTGATAGGGGGAACTGTAACTGCTAAGGTCTTATCGTTTCGAAAACGAAGAGAGAAGGAAGACGGGATAGGAGAAAGCCAGCCGTTCCGAGAACGAACATTATCAGTTCTGGATAAAATCCGCCCCGGGCGGGAATCGAACCCGCGGCTTAGCGCTTACAAAGCAGACGGAAAATGAAAATTCGAGGCCGATTTCAAGAAATGTACGGTTTGGCCGCTATTTAAAAATTTATAGTCAAATCTAGTCAAAAATTTATAGTCAAATTCCCTTTCCGCAGATACACGAAAGCAAAGCCTCCGCGCTTCCGAGCGACGAGTACCTGGCGATGTCACACGACGATTGCCGAGGCCTCGCGATGTCTCCCGAAGTCCCCGAGGAAATAAAACAATAATGAAAAATAACCAGACTGGCTTCATGGCGATTTGATGTCCAATATAATCCCTCTCTTTTCTCTCCTCCAGACATGACACCTCTGGAATATCTGGAGGACTATGTATGGATATCTCCCGGTAGACGACTCCTATACAACCGAGTCTTCAATCGACACCTGGTGCGGGCAGGAAAACGACTCATGAGATGGCACTTTTGGAGTTTTGGCACATCCACCGAAAATACAAAAAAAACATACCTATCTTGTGTTTTTTTTTTCTATGATTCTCTTAAGGTAATTTTAAGTTTTTGGACGGAATAACTCATTACCGGGAGGAAAAAAACAGGACCTATCAATACGTATCTGCTCTCTACGCCGATTCATCAGGGTAGAAACAGACATTTTCGGTAGGACAACCCCGAGCCGACCCTATTGTCCGCCAAAATAAACTCGATCAATCAACAACTTCCCTCGGAAATTCGCGTCTGATCCCAAGTGCTCATTAAAAATCATAAATAAATCATCGTACAAAGAGCGACTAGAGACGAGATAAGGAAGCACATATGAGAGGAAAGGTAAGGCCTGCCACACATTGGACGCGTAGTCGTGTCACGTCACGTGAGCTCATGGGGAGTCAGAAAGATGTAGTTCAAAGTTTTCCCATAATATTGTAGGTAGTTTCGTTCAGGACAGCTACACTACTATCGCTTCACGTGACGTGAGGGCAGTGTGGCTATGGCTACCATGAACGAAATGACCTACAATATTATGGGAAAACTTTGAACTATATCTTTCTGACTCCCCATGAGCTCACGTGACGTGAATAGTGTGTTACTAGAGTGTGAGAGCTCTGTAGCATTTTCCCAACACAACAAACTATAAGACCTCCGGTGAAATAGTTCCCTCTATCAAACCTCTTGAAGAAATCCATATTTTCCAGGACATAAATCTCCTTTTAATGCATTTTTCCAGGACATAAATCTCCTTTCAATGCATATTTTCCAGGACATAAATCTCCTTTTAATCCATATTTTCCGGGACATAAATCTCGTTTTAATGCATTTTTCCAAGACATAAATTTCCTTTTAATGCATATTTTCCAGGACATAAATCTCCTTTTAATCCATATTTTCCGGGACATAAACCTCTTTTCAATTCGTATTTTCCGGGAGATAATCCTTTTTTTTTATTTTACTCCAAATTTTCACGACATAAATCTCCTTTTAATCCATATTTTCCAGGACATAATCAGCGGTTTAGGTGAGGTGATGGGTAGACAGCTGACAGAGATTGAGGCTAGCGAATATCAAAGTCTCCTAGACTGGAGACCGGAAACTAAAGTTCGATTCAAGTTGTGGTGTGGTGTGTGTGCATTGTTTGAACGGATCTATGGTAAGTGGTAGCTCCAGGTTCAACTCCCGTGCTGGAGATTATTTAACGCGAATTTATAGCACCCTCTGTGACCGAGTGGGTATCACATTGGGGGGGCTTGCACGCCGGAGGTTCCGGGTTCGATCGGGGTCAAAGTTTTTTTTTTCTGCTTGGATTTCGGGGAGCACTCAGCTTCGTGAGGACAATTGAGCAGCTACTTTAATCGAGTAGCGACCAGTGGCGACATTACCAGTGTAAAATGATGATACGAGTAGATGAGAATTAATAGTAGTAAAGGCGGCATTAGTTATGCTGTGATACCCACAAAAGTTGTGAAGAAGCTTTCTGGTTTACCTCAAAGAATTAATGATTTGATTAGTGTGTACCTATTTCTTTATTCCCTCATATTTTATTGTTGTTATTTTTTTTTATTATTTATTTTTATTATTATTATTATTATTATATATTTTTTATGTTTTAATGTTCTAAGCAATTGTAATTGTATTATGGAACAAATAAAAATTACCAAATTATTGAGAGTGACCCATTGGTAAAGAGAGGAGGGGGTGTATGGTCCAAATTTTCAGTAAAAAAACTCCTCTATTTTACAGCCAAAAACTTCTGCACCGAATTCCTCTCAAAGGAGGCGGATCCCTGTAATGCTGTAGAGAACGCAGACTTTGAAACTCTTCATAAGAAACTGATTGACAATAAACCAAATGATAAACTAGTCACAGTGTTGAACCAAATCAAAACTCTGTAATAATCATGTCAAGACTGTGTAAAAATCATGTCAAAACTGTGTAATAATGATGTCAAAACTGTGTAATAATGATGTCAAAACTGTGTAATAATCATGTCTCTTGACCAGAGAAGTTCAGCAACCGTGGGTATGGATATTTGTTGACTTGGATGCCCCAGGTACTAAAAATTTCAAATTGAGGTTTCAAATATATTGTTTTACAACACGTGTTTCAGCGATTTTCGAAATTTGAATCTATTCTCGAGATATTTCGAGTGACTCGTTTTTTTCTGAAACACTCTGTATAATAAAATAATGATAATCGTTTTACATACATGTTTTATTTTTATCATCCCTAGTTATTTATTTATTGACTGTTATTTACAAAAATATTTACAGCACATATGACATTTTTAAAACGAATAATTTTTAGGCGTTTGTTAGGCTTAAAGAGTAGTATCAATATGAATCAAAATATCCAAATACATATCATCTTACCTCCGTTGGCATTCATCAACCACGCAACTGTGTAATAATCAGGTCAAAACTGTATAATGATGTCTCTTGACCAGAGAAGTTCAGCAACCGTGGGTATGGATATTTGTTGACTTGGATGTACTTAGCCCCAGGTACAAAAATTTCAAATTGAGGTTTCAAATATATTGTTCCACAACACGTGTTTCAGCGATTTTCGAAATTTGAATCTATTCTCGAGATATTTCGAGTGACTCGTTTTTTCTGAAACACTCTATATAATAAAATAATGATAATCGTTTTACATATACATGTTTTATTTTTATCATACCTAGTTATTTATTGACTGTTATTTACAAAAGTATTTACATCACATATGGCATTTTTAAAACAAATGATTTTTAGTAAACATTTCAATAAATTGGAAATCATGTTAGGCGTTTAGGTGTTTGTTAGGCTTAAAGAGTAGTATCAATATGAATCAAAATATCCAAATACATATCATCTTACCTCCGTTGGCATTCATCAACCACGCTCGCCGTTGCTTACCCTAGGTGACCTACACCTTGGTATCCTGCGCGACCACTATAGGTTTGGGTCGGGTTTTGAAAATCATCTTTCTTGTAATAATTACTAATATTTCGTATTCGACTGTATTTGACCGGGGTCCATTTTGATCAGTAGTGATTGCGTTACTTGAATCATTACTTCTAGTTAGATCAGACCCGTTTGAATCAGCGTTGTTGTGAATTTTTCTCATCACAGCTAAGGGAGTTTCTAGTTTCTGCACCTTTCCGTGCAGAATGTGGTGGCCAATTATAAGGACTGGGGTGCCATTTTTCTGGAGAACAAATAAAAATGTAAGTATGTTACTTGAATCATTACTTCTAGTTAGATCAGACCCGTTTGTATCAGCGTTGTTGTGAATTTTTCGCATCACAGCTAAGGGGGTTTCCAGTTTCTGCACCTTTCCGTGCAGAATGTGGTGGCCAATTATAAGGACTGGGGTGCCATTTTTCTGGAGAACAAATAAAAATGTAAGTACGTTACTTGAATAATTACTTCTAGTTAGATCAGACCCGTTTGAATCAGCGTTGTTGTGAATTTTTCTCATCACAGCTAAGGGAGTTTCTAGTTTCTGCACCGGTTCCTTTAGTGAAGTTCTGTGGCACAAAAAGATGAAAGTTGTAGGGTGTTTCAAAATGTAAGGAAGATTTTTACTTTCTATTATTTCAAGAGGTTTGATACAGGGAACTGTAACTGCTAAGGTCTTATCGTTCCTAAAGCGAAGACAGGTTGGCAGAAAGCCAGCCTTTCGGAGAGCGAACCTTATCCGTTCAGGATAAAATCTGCCCCGAGCGGGAATCGAACCCGCGAACCAGCACTTGGAAGGCAGACGTGCTAACCTCAAAGCTAACTAGGCTGGTGGCCTGGTTGGTCTTGAAACGGTTGATGGCGATATACACTGTTTTAAATTGCGCGCCTTATTAAAATATAGGATGCAGCGGGAAGGTAAAAGGTAATACGGGCACCTATAGATAACTTTGAACAAAACCCTAAAAAAAAAAAAAACAAAAAAAAAACGAGCAGAACTTATGGATTACCCTATGGAAAAACGGATAATGTTCGTTCTCGGAATGGCTGGCTTTCTCCTATCCTGTATTCCTTCTCTTCGATTTCGGGACCATAAGATCTTAGGAGTTACAGTTCCCTCTATCAAACCTGTTTTAAAAAAAGTCAGTAGTCATTTTCTGGGACTCACTTGGATATGTAAATCTCCGACAAATTTGTTTTCCATTCTGGAGTCTGTTCTTGATTCCAAATCTCCTTGAAGTTCAACAAGTCCCCACTCCTGCGCTCCCTCTTCATTTTTGCTGAAACAACATGAGAACAGTTAGAATAAAAGGCCCACTCCGAGGCTTAGGTATAGGGGCATAAAGGGGCAAACAGCCCTAAAGGAAGGCGTAAGCTTCTACGAATCTACGAAGGGGTCAATTACCAAGTAGTAATAAAGTTCTCATCAGTGTAGGGCTGTAGGGAATGGTAACTTTAGAGCTTTCGTTTCTTAGAAGTGGTACAAGCACGAGAACGGTATTCATTCAGAATAGATGAACTAGCTAAATATTCATTTTGGGTCGGGGTTGTGTTTCTTTATAAATAATTCGAACTAAATTCACAAATGATATTGTTTGTTCCTTGGACCCTCATAACTTCCATTCCAATTTCTAGATCTAGAACTATGATTCTAAATGAGAACAGTCAGAATAACGGGGGGGGAGTCATCCACAAAAAGCCCACTCCGAGACTTAGGTGTGGGGGCAAACAGCCTTAAAGAACAAGGTAAGCTTCTACGAATTTAAGAAGGGGGTCAATTTTAAAGTATTTTAGTAAGGTTTTCATTAGTGTAGGAATGTTAACTTTAGAGTGGCACAAACACGAGAACATAATTCATTGAGAATAGATGAGGTTTTTTTTGTTTTTTTTTTTTTTTTTGCTGAATTCCCTTTGGGCATGACCTATTCATTTTGAGGTATATGTATATTATGGGTTGGGGTTGTGTTTTTTTCCAATTCAAATTAAATAATAAATTTAAAAATGATATTACTTGTTCCTGGGATACCTGTAAATTCCATTCCACATTATAAAACTATAGCTATAATTCTATAAAGCACACACGAAAAAATAGCATTTATTTTGTAATTACCTAAAACAAGTATTCTATTTCCCCTCCTCTACTTTCTCCTCTGAGAATGCATGGATTGGGACACGCTTATAAAAATCTTCCAGAATTGAAGGAAACATGCTCAAGAATTTGAACCTGACTCCCATTTGATTTTCATCAACTAACATATCAACTGCACTTTGAAGTATTTTGACTTCGTGATCATTAGAGCATACGCCCATAAGAGCATTGAGTCTGATGTCAATATGCATTTGTTTGAGGAATTCTCTCTGAGTAATCGGGCCAAATGTTATCGCCTTGTCTTTAACACTATCCCGGATGTATTTGAAATCAACATCTGCCGTCAGGTCACTATGCCCAATGTTCTTCAGCGGGTCAGTTTGTTTGTGATTACAGTAAGCACGGAATGTGTCTTTGCCTTCTCCACTGTGCCCGTAATCAATGATCAACCCAATACCACCATTCTCTTCCAGTCGTGTGGCAATGTTCTTCACTATGACTCCAGTTTGCAATGATATTTCCACATGATCTCGTGTTTCGTTTTCATTGATGAACAGACAAGCTGGAGTGGCGTTTTTAGATTTCACATAGCAGAGTTCATTGGTGTTTGCACTAAAATCAATTAGAATTGTGCCCGTAATCAATGATCAACCCAATACCACCATTCTCTTCCAGTCGTGTGGCAATGTTCTTCACAATGACTCCAGTTTGCAATGATATTTCCACATGATCTCGTGTTTCCTTTTCATTGATGAACAGACAAGCTGGAGTGGCGTTTTTAGATTTCACATAGCAGAGTTCATTGGTGTTTGCACTAAAATCAATTAGAATTTCTCGCCAGCCATTTTCTGTCTTGACAAATTTGTGCACAGGCAAAGCATCAAAAAATTCATGAGCTAGAAACAGAGTGAAATTTTTCTGTGGAACATCAAATATGGACGTGTACCACTTGATCTTTGTACCACTCTTGGTTGTGCCACTTTGATAACATAAATCTTGTTCTTCTGCTTCTAGAGTTTCATTTTTGCTTTCCTTAGAATCACTAGTGACATTTTCTTTATTACTATTGTCCTTGTTATCATTGACAGATGCTGTGTCTAATATTTGACTAACCTTCCTTTTCCTAGATACCAACATCTTTTCATATCTTTCAATGCTCTCAGGTACACACAGAGATGTTCCTTGTATTTTAGACAGTTCTTTACTAACTTCAACAAGGCACACATTATCAATTTGACTTGTCAATTTCAACTTGTGAAAGGTGCGGAGAACATCTCTCATCATTGTTCCACGACCAGGACCCAGCTCAACAATGTCGATTTTATTTGTCGGGGCATTGATTTTGTTCATTTCGTGTGTCAACCACAAAGTTACCAATTCACCAAACATTTGTGTTATTTCCGGTGATGTTATGAAATCACCAGTGGCACCAAAAACATCTTTGTTTATGTAATACCCATGGCTTGGATTGGTTAGAATTTCTTTCATGTACATGGCCACTGTGATTGGACCAGTGAGAAGAATTTTTGATTTAATATGTTCAAAGAGTAGATCTTTATCAGATTCTTTGTTTGGAGTTGGATTGATTCCACTAAGACTTCTTTGATTGTGACAGATAATGTTGGCTGCCCTTGAATTGAAACTTTTCAAGGCAAAAGCAACCATGTTACGTTTAAGAGAAAACATATTTGAACAGTTCCAGATAAGTTTATATGACCAAGGTAAGGGATTGGTTTGATGTAGTGAGAGATCATTTACTGAAAGATATACCTACTTATGGTGTTTTTGAAATCTGAAAATAACAAAACATTTATTTAACATGGGAGCTTTTCTTATGGGTCTTAATTGTTAGGGGTTTAACCCTTGATTCAGCAACATACTAACAACCTACTCACATAAACCTTACCCAGTAAAGCCTTAACAACCTAGTTAGCTGGCAGGGTAACACATCTGCTTTGAAAGCACTAGGTTGTGAGTTTGATCCCCAGCTAGGGCAGATTTTGTTAAACAGATGAGGTTTGTTCTCAAATTAGCTGGCTTTCTCCTATCCTGTCTTAAAGTATAGCCTTATCTATCAAATTCAAGGTAAAACTTACAATTTGATTGGTATTTGCATGGTTTGTTCTTGAAACTGGACTATTTGGAGTGTAAATAGTACCTTGTCTCACACTTGCTTTGTCCTGTATTAAATTACTATGGCATTTAAATACCACTTTCTTTGTTGGAAAAGGAAGTGAGATGGAAATTGTACCTTGTCTCACACTTGCTTTGTCCTGTATTAAATTACTATGGCATTTAAATACCACTTTCTTTGTTGGAAAAGGAAGTGAGATGGTGTACCTTGTCTCACACTTGCTTTGTCAATTACTATGGCATTTAAATAGTAAATACCACTTTCTTTGTTGGAAAAGGAAGTGAGATGGAAATTTATCCGATTGTTCAGTCAAAAACAAGAAAAGTTAAAACAAATCATCTACTTTTTACCTGGCAAAGGTAAAAATCTAAAAATTCAATCACCTGATACTTTTGAATGTTTCGCGCCAACTCGCGCCATAAGTTTTGTTTACAAAATTTCGAGAGTGCCAACCTATGAACAAATTTATTAACTGGTTCAAAATACTCGGTATCGTCCTTGCATTTTTCGTACATAGAAAAATAAGAACAGACAGACGGCACCTAAGAATAATCACTGATCGATAAAAAAAGTAAAAAAAAAAAACAACAGGTGAATTTTTGATTTGAAGGTGCCCTTAATTTTCAATATATATATTTTTCTTTTTTTTCAATAAAATTTTTCATTGTTTGGGAAACGCTGTTCTATTATTTTATAGTGACATAAATTATTTTAAAGTCACAGGTTGGTAGCTTTCTAAAATTCCAACAAGGAGGTGAAAACTTGTGGATACAACGTTCCCTTAGTGAAGTTCTGTGGCACAAAAAGATGAAAGTTGTAGGGTGTTTCAAAATGTAAGGAAGATTTTTACTTTCCATTATTTCAAAGGGTTTGATACAGGGAACTGTAACTGCTAAGGTCTTATCGTTCCTAAAGCGAAGACAGGTTGGCAGAAAGCCAGCCTTTCGGAGAGCGAACCTTATCCGTTCAGGATAAAATCCGCCCCGAGCGGGAATCGAACCCGCGAACTAGCACTTGGAAGGCAGACGTGCTAACCTCAAAGCTATTTAGGCTGGTGGCCTGGTTGGTCTTGAAACGGTTGATGGCGATTATACTGTTTTAAATTGAGCGCCTTGTTAAAATATAGGATGCAGCGGGTAGGTAATACGGGCACCTATATAGATAACCATGAACAAAACCCCTAAAAAAAAAAAACAAAAAAAAAAAAAAAAAAAAAAAAAAAAGAGGAAAACAGAAGAGATAAAATTACCAGCGTCATTGGCTTGGTTGGTGCGCCAGCCTAGTTTGCTTGGTTGTTGGTTGGTAGTGCGTCTGCATTGTAAGCGCTAGGCCGCGGGTTAGATTCCCTCCTGGGGCGGATTTCATCCTGAACGGATAATGTTCGTTCTCGGAATGGCTGGCTTTCTCCTATCCTGTATTCCTTCTCTCTTCGATTTCGGGACGATAAGATCTTAGGAGTTACAGTTCCCTCTATCAAACCTGTTAAAAAAAAGTCAGTAGTCATTTTCTGGGACTCACTTGGATATGTAAATCTCCGACAAATTTGTTTTCCATTCTGGAGTCTGTTCTTGATGGAAATGCGTAAACTTTGGCTTCACTTTTGGAAAACCTAAAATTCTGTCGATAGATCTTCAACCTCCTTGATTTCTTCAGGAGAAGGGATAAATAAAAGACCGATTCTGATTGGTCGGATTTTCAACTTCCCCTACTTTGGCATTAAAATTATTCCTGCGCATGTGCAGTTGGCACTTCTTGTACAACTTCTGAAATTTCGGCCATTGCTTTCAAGAACTTCCATCACAACGCGTCAACGTAGGACTTTTATTTCTCATAATTTTAAGTTTTAAAAATACTATTTATTTTTTAAGTTATGTGTTTTTTAGACATATAAGTGAAAATTATTTTTTATACACCTGTTTTATATTGTTAAGAGAATTCAAAATTCAGTGCCTACAAGAAGAAAACAAAATTTTAGAAGATCCAAAGTCAATTCTAAAATTGGAGACGCCACCACCAAAGCGCGTGGTCGCCATATTTGAAGCTTTGAAAAGAGAAACTCATTGGCTTTCTATGAAAGTAAAATTGAAACCTGTTCTTCGTTTTTTTATATTCGTATAAAACTTAAAGTATTCATGTTTGCAAACACATATTTGTAATATTTCCGAATTACAAAACCCCCCCACAAATTCAAGATGGACCAACAATTTCGACTGAAGTGGAACAACCACTGCAACACACTGTTACAAGTTTTTGGTAACTTGTTAAAGACAGAAACCCTTGTAGATTGTACAATTGGCGCAGATGGACAGTATTTAAAAGCACACAAAGTCGTCGTCAGTGCCTGTAGTCCTTATTTCCAGGTAAGAGTCTTTGAATTTCAGTCTAAATTTGGTACTTCAATGTACCAACATGGTGAAATGACTTCTTCTACTTTACCTTTTCCCATCCAAACGGGGTCGGTATTTCGTGTCAGTCTCTTCCAGTTCGTTCTATTATGCACCTCATTTCCTGGTAGCTGCTTCTCACGTAGATCTTCGTTCACACAGTTTTTCAATCTCTTCTTTGGTCTACCTCTTGCTCTCTTTCCTTCCACTTGTATTCTTGCCACTTTCTTCCCCACATAGTTCTCGCCTCTTCTCTCGACATGTCCATACCACTGCAACCTTCTTTCTTTGTTCTTGATTCCAAATCTCCTTGAAGTTCAACAAGTCCCCACTCCTGCGCTCCCTCTTCATTTTTGCTGAAACAACACGAGAACAGTCAGAATAACGGGGGGAGTCATCCACAAAAAGCCCACTCAGAGACTTAGGTGTGGGGGCAAACAGCCTTAAAGAACGAGGTAAGCTTCTACGAATTCAAGAAGGGGTCAATTTTAAAGTAGTTATATTAAATTTCATTAGTGTAGGAATGGTAACTTTAGAGTAGCACAAACACGAGAACATTATTCATTGAGAATAGATGAGGGTTTTTTTTTTTTTTTTTTTGTCAGTGCCTGTAGTCCTTATTTCCAGGTAAGAGTCTTTGAATTTCAGTCTAAATTTGGTACTTCAATGTACCAACATGGTGAAATGAAGGCCTATTCGAAACAAAATGGCCTCCTTGTCATTTTTAGGTACCATAGCTTTGAAAGTCCTCTGCCTTGGCTGAGCTCTCACCTTGATTACCATCCCAACTCTGTTTTCTGACATCCCAATTTCATTTTCTGAATCCAGACTACCTACTTACCTCTCTATATTTCAGTTTTTTTTGGGGGGCAGGTTTCATGGGCTGTTGTATTTTGCACGCTTGCATGAGATTATTGATTTTAAGCTACTGAAATGTAAGTGTTATTCTGATTCCTCTGTTAGACCAAATCATCAGCCTTGTCTTTTTAAGTAGTTTTCCATCAAAGTCCAAACCTCTGCCTGAATTGAACCCTGTATCTGATTGGGTAAATAATTATGACATACTTTATAGGGCAAATTGCTACCTAGGTGTTTGAAAAAAATAAATAAAAATAAGATACATTTATGTATGAGATGAGATATTTAACTTTCTAATTCCATTACAATACCTAGTTGTAGCAATCTAGGTTTGCATGCATTGTTTATGAATTTGTCTGAATAGGAAACATCAAATTGTAATAAGGATACATTTAGACCACTTCAACAAGTCCCCACTCTAGCTGCAAGTTTTCTCAACTTTATCGGTCTTCCCTTGGTTTAAAATTTTCAGCTCAGTTTTTTTAGCACTCTGAGACACAATCACAAACACAATTCCTGTGAAACAGTGAGTTGTCTGGTCGGACTTTCTAAAATTTCTAAAGCTCACTCACTCACTCACTCACAACTGCTAAGTTTTTAGAAAGTTTGTCTGTGTTGGTCTTCGCTTCACATTCTTTCTTGGACTTGGAACAATTTATCTGTAGGTATTGATTGTTTAAAACAAATTCTGTTATGTGAACGAAGTAGGGGCTTTTAGTAATGCTGTGATAATGAAATATTCACAAAAATTGTTCTTCACCTTCACCATAAATAATTCATAATTTAAAATTTTTCCGTCATTATTTCATACACATTTTCATTAATCAAAACATGAAACTGTTTTAATCGGTTTACTCTATGCATCGATGATCATGAAAACCATTCCTCAAATCACCGTTGTAGTTAGGTTTCGGTGACTTGAAATTATGGGTTCCGGATGGAAATTTCCTTATGGGTTCCGAATTTTTAAAGTTCCATGATGGATAAATAAATATTCCTGTGGTGTTTTAACTTCTGTGTACGGATCCGTCTTGGGTTCTCTAGTCACGACTTTGTCGCTACTTTAAGCTATCTTAGTTCAGGTATCTTTACATTTTTTTTGCCTGTCACAATTTAAAAATTCATCTCTCGGGTTAGGTACCATAGCTTTGAAAGTCCCCTGCCTTGGCTGAGCTGTCACTTTGATTACCATCCCAACTCTGTTTTCTGACATCCCAATTTCATTTTCTGAATCCAGACTACCTATCTCTATATTTCAGTTTTTTACTTTTTTTGGGCAGGTTTCATGGGATGTTGTATTTTGCATGCTTGCATGAAATTATTGATTTTAAGCTACTGAAATGTGATATTCTGATTCCTCTGTTAAACCAAATCATCAACCTTGTCTTTTTAAGTAGTTTTCTTTCAAAGTCCAAACCTCTGCCTGAATTGAACCCTGTATCTATTTCAAGTAGTTTTCAAAGTCCAAACCTCTGCCTGAATTGAACCCTGTATCTGATTGGGTAAATAATTATCACATACTTAAGGGAAATTTGCTAACTACCTAGGTGTTTGGAAAAAAAATAAATAAAAAAAAAAAAATAAATAAAAATAAAAAAAAAAATAAAAATAAAAAAAAATAAGATACATTTATGTATGAGATGAGATATTGAGTAACTTTCTAATTCCATTACGATACCTAGTTGCAGCAATCTAGGTTTGCATGCATTGTTTATGAATTTGTCTGAATAGGAAACATCAAAATGTAATAAGGATACATTGAGACCACTTTCTCCTGATATGAATTTAGCTGCAAGATGTATTCTAAGAGTTGCATAAATTGTTAGCTTGAAGAATTAATTTTTGTTGAGAAATGTTTCAAAACTTTCTAGTGTGAGAGAGCCAACTTTTAAGCATTCTTGTGTTTGTATTTTGTTTGGAGTGTAGTGATAGTTTATTTTGTCAACAATGGTTAGCATCATAGAACACAATTTTGGCCATCCAATTTGTAGTCAAAATCAAATGTAAGCCAAGCCTAAAACCAACCACCCTAGGGCTGATTTAGATATTGAGAAGCAGATGAAAAATCCTGACCCCATCTCTACATGGGAAAATACAAAAAGAAGAAGAGATTAATAGATTGAAATTGTAGTTTGTCAACAATGGTTAGCATTCATAGAACACAATTTTGGCCATCCACTCAATAAATTTGTAGCCAAAATCAAATGTAAGCCAAGCCTAAAACCAATCACCCTAGGGCTGATTTAAATATTGAGAAGCAGATGAAAAATCCTGACCCCATCTCTATGTGGGAAAATACAAAAAGAAGAAGAGATTAATAGATTTAAATATTGCAGAAAATGCCAACCTTCAAAGTGGAAAGCTCTGGGAGAAACACCCATACTTAAGAGTAACAACACTTTTCTCCTATAAAGGTTTACTATTGCAAAACTAATCAAAATTAAATGAACACTAAACAACCCCAATTTGATAATTGGAAAATGTGTGTTGTTTGAAATTGAAGAGGTTGGCTGGCCAGCAATAGGTATTGTTGAGAAGTCATGAAATTATCAAATACATTTGACAGTATGATTAAATTTAAATGATAGTAAATGATCAAATTTACTTGATAGTGTAAGTGTTGAGTATTGAATTGCAACATAATTGATGAATTATTTGTTGTCAATCAAACACAGGGCAGGGAGGTGTAGTGCAATGGTTTGTGTACATAGCCTTGCCTTTTACTGGGTGATAAGAATGACAGAAGGTTGTATTGAATTGCAACATAATTGATGAATTATTTGTTATCAATCAAACACAGGGCAGGGAGGTGTAGTGCAATGGTTTGTGTACATAGCCTTGCCTTTTACTGGGTGATAAGAATGACAAGGTTTGAAATGAAATCAATGGGTGACTGATTTGTGGAGAGAAAAATTAAAACAGTTTAACTAGGGGTGGAATGTATTTTCAGTTTGAGATAGGTATATGTACATGAGTTTTTTTTTCTCTCTCTCTCAATTTGTACATAATTACTTATTGCCCACAGACATGGTTATGAATGTTATGATTTAATTTATGTTTTATAGACCCAATATTATTTTGAGAGATTTGAAAAGATTTGTGGAGAGAAAAATTAAAACAGTTTAAGTAACTAGGGGTGGAATGTATTTTCAGTTTGAGATAGGTATATGTACAATTGTACATGAGTTTTTTTTTCTCTCTCTCTCTCTCTCAATTTGTACATAATTTAATTACTTATTGCCCACAGACATGGTTATGAATGTTATGATTTAATTTATGTTTTATAGACCCAATATTATTTTGAGAGATTTGAAATGTTGTTTGACATTTTTGGGTTGCCAGTTTTCTCTATCATTAACCAGTCACCCAGTAGGAAATTACATTCCTTATCAGAAATGAATAGTGAAATACTCTCGTCAAGTACTCAAACATGTTCACATTTATCATTGTGCATGTGTGCATTCTGACAGAGTTCATTTACTTTGGAATTTTATGGGATTTGATATTTTTTGATTCACAAAATAAATTGACCTATAAAGTCAATTTATTTTGCTTTATGCATTTTTATGAATCCCATTTTCATGTATTGATTGAATTTTTATTTGTTTTTGTGAGTAGGTTTTAATTTTTGAATGGGAATTGTCAACTTTATGTTGGTACCTACTTTTTTTTAATTCTATATACTTAATGTACCATTTGTTTCATTAGTCCCATTTGAAAGACTCTATTTTATTTATTGAATTATTACTTCAATTGTAATTGACTGATTTTTGGTTCATTTGATGTGTAGGTACCTATTTCTCCAGTGTTTGGAAGAAATAACACATTAAAACAATATGAAATGCCAGATGCTTCTTGATGCTTTTGTACTCTGAAGGAAGCTGAGAAAGAGATGAGTCACACTATTTGCTCTGGTTATACATGCTCTTTCTACCTATCTTAATCTAGTATTTATTTACTAGAAGAAGCAATTGTGATGTTTTTGTGTGTCTTGAAAAAATGACCCACTCACTGAGACTAGAGCTGACATAAATGACATATGGATTGGAATTTTCTAGTTGTCCAAGTACTCACAAACACTGAATCTGTTGAACAATTTGAAGTCTGATTGATGTTAAAAGAACTTCTTTGAATCAAACATTGTAGTTGAAATTGAATCATATATTGATTGGGATTCTCTTTCTGTTTGACATCTGTCTTCTATTCCCACTTTTAAAAGTCCTGGTTTTTGTCAAATTAGCTCACGCGCGCGTGCTAGGATTTCTTTGTCCTTTATTCTGTTTAAATTTCAAGAATTTTATTTTAGGGGGAAGTTGGAACTAACAGCTGTTCCAATACCACCTTGGTTCTAAAATTCTTGAAGTCGGTTGGTTTTGTGATTCTCTTTCTGTTTGACAGCTGTCTTCTATTCCCACTTTTAAAAGTCCTGGTTTTTGTCAAATTAGCTCACGCGCGCGTGCTGGGATTTCTTTGTCCTTTATTCTGTTTAAATTACAAGAATTTTATTTTAGGGGGAAGTTGGAACTAACAGCTGTTCCAATACCACCTTGGTTCTAAAATTCTTGAAGTCGGTTGGTTTTGTTCCTACTGTACATAGTCTGTATTGTATTCTTTTAAACCTAGAGCTGCCACGCGAGAGGAATGTATTGTATTCTTTTAAACCTAGAGCTGCCACACGAGAGGACAGGAAGGACTTTGAATAATTATGTTCTCATCTGTGTGGTGACGTACGTCCATTTAGTAGCAATTTAAATTGAGAGTTCAAGCAAATGATCGACTCCGTGACTGGATGTTGCGGGGCCCACTCAGCCTCGTGAGGAAAATGAGTAGCATGTCAATTTTCTAACGAAATTCCTATGTGCGGACTCCTGTATGTAGGACTATTGCACCCAAATTGTCGCTTTGGCAAGCCAAACTGTGGGCAGTCCGTCAGTAAATTTGATTGATTGCTTCTCTCTCTTCAGTAAATTCTGTGTCCACTATCCTATCCCCCTTGTATTTCGTCAGAAGCTCAAAGCGAGTTCTCAGTTCTTCTGTGTCCACTACTCCACTATTTTACCTACCTCGGTGGTGTAGTGGTCAAGGCGCTCGCCTGGTAAACAGGAGGGCGTGGGTTCGCCGAAATCAGTAAATCTGACGAGTTATCGTGAAATGAAATAAATACGAGTATGTATGACAGCAATCCAAAATCATTCGTGAGACTGGTTGTCAACATCCCCATTATCCGCCCTGTCTCTTATCTTAAGAGGTAGGTAATTTTGGTTAGGGATACAAGGATGTCGTGGGAAAGAAACCATTCTTCAAATCACCGTTGTAGTTAGGTTTCGTTGACTTGAAATTATGGGTTCCAAATTGAAATTTCTTCATGGGTTCCGAATTTAAAGTTCCATGATGGATAAATAGATAAATATTCCTGTGGTGTTTTAACTTCTGTGTATGGGTCCGTCTTTGGTTCTCCTGTCACGACTTTGTCGCTACTTTAAGCTATCTTAGTTCGGGTATCTTTACATTTTTTTGCCTGTCACAATTTAAAAATTCATCTCTCGGGTTCGCGGTTCGATGATTTTAGACAATCAAACTCCCGGCCCTAGTGTATGTACGTAATAAACGCGTCGAAGTTACGATTTACCAAGGCCTGTGAAGTAGAAGAAACAGATAGGATCCCTCTCTGTATTCCCCACTGTCCGGAAAAGCCCGAGTTAGGCCGAGCTCTTACGAAGTATTTTAGGCGTTCGGTAGAAGGGAAGCCATGTTGGTTTTCTCTTTCCCCCCTCTTTACACTTTGCTTTTGTGGCGATGTTGTCTAATCTCTCCAAAATTCTAGTGTATCTCGTTGCTCGTAGGTAGTTTGGGCTTGAAATGTTCAGGGAAGAAGGCTGGGTGAAATTTTCCAGGGTTAGGAGGAAGTGAAGGGACTTTTACTGAGAACTTGAAATTTTTCAGGGAAGGAAGAGAGATTGAAAATGTGTGTGAAAGATGTATCCACCTTGCCTATTGTTACCATTCATTATTCCCGTTTTTGTATTTCCTTTGTAATCTTTGTAATATATTGCAAATAAAACATTTACATTACATTTACAATATTATGGGTTGTATAAAGTGATGACTGTTGCCAAGTGCTTCTCTTATCGCTTTGGAAGCTAGCGGGGATAGCATGATGAATGCACCAGTTCTCAATAGATCACTGAAGTTAAGATCACTGAAGCAACTTTGCACGTGGTTGGTGTCCGAATGGCTCATGATCGCTCTAAATTTTCAAGACTAAAGTTGGTTCATATCCTATCATAGGTATATGTAACAATTCTGTCTGAGAAGTATGCTGTGTCGTTTTGGCATTACAATACATTGAAACTCTTTACACTTTGCTTTTGTGGCGAGGTTGTCTAATCTCTCCAAAATTCTAGTGTATCTCGTTACTCGTAGGTAGTTTGGGCTTGAAATGTTCAGGGAAGAAGAGACTGGGAGAAATTTTCCAGGGTTAGGAGGAAGTGAAGGGACTTTGGACTGGGAACTTGAAAATTTTCAGGGAAGGAAGAGAGATTGAAAATGTGTGTGAAAGAGGTATCCATCCACCTTGCCTATTGTAACCATTCATTATTCCCGTTTATATATTTCCTTTGTAATCTTTGTAATATATTGCGAATAAAACATTTACATTTACCTACAATATTATGGGTTGTATAAAGTGATGACTGATGACTGCCAGCTGCCAGCCTAGTTAGCTTAGTTGGTAGTGCGTCTGCCTTGTAAGCGCTAGGCCGCGGGTTCGATTCCCGCCTGGGGCGGATTTTATTTCTTCAAATCACCGTTGTAGTTGGGTTTCGGTGACTTGAAATTATGGGTTCCGAACTTCATGGGTTCCGAATTTAAAGTTCCATGATGGATAAATAATAAATATTCCTGTGGTGTTTTAACTTCTGTGTACGGATCCGTCTTTGGTTCTCCGGTCACGACTTTGTCGCTACTTTAAGCTATCTTAGTTCAGGTATCTTTACATTTTTTTGCCTGTCACAATTTAAAAATTCATCTCTCGGGTTCGCGGTTCGATGATTTTAGACAATCAAACTCCGGGCCAGGTTCTGTAATGGTGGATTGAAGGCATTAAAATCATGAAAATAGACCGTGAAAGGAAATGTGTTCTGGTGTTTTTTTTTATATAATTTAGGTATTATTTTAATATTCTTTTTTTATGTTTCGGTTTAAAGATTCGAAGTTCAATTACTTAAAGAACGGTACTACTCGTTTTACTTTGGTGTTCTCGTCTTTAGTCTCTGCTTCCCCTTCTCTCTTCAAGTCAACTTTGAGTACTTGCTGTGTGCCACAGTGGCTTTAAGTATTGGTTTTACTGCTAGTGGTTTTGTGAACTGTAGAGGTTTCAAGGGGTCAAAGGATCCAGAGCCAGCCTAGTTAGCTTAGTTGGTAGTGCGTCTGCCTTGTAAGCGCTAGGCCGCGGGTTCGATTCCCGCCCGGGGCGGATTTATGGGATTCGAAAATGGGCCAATCAGTTGGCAAAAAGAACTCTGATCTACGAGCATAAATATCTGTAATAAGTTTGATTTTATCCTGATGGGATAATGTTCGTTCTCGGAACGGCTGGCTTTCTCCTATCCTGTCTTCCTTCTCTCTTCGATTTTTTATCCTGATGGGATAATGTTCGTTCTCGGAACGGCTGGCTTTCTCCTATCCTGTCTTCCTTCTCTCTTCGATTTCAGACGATAAGACCATAGCAGTTACAGTTCCCTCTAAAAAAAAAAAAAAGATTTCGGGACGATAAGACCATAGCAGTTACAGTTCCCTCTGTCAAACCTCTTAAAAAAAAAGGATCCAGAGCTTAATTGAAATCTGCGAACGCGCGACCTAACGCTTGCCGAAATCAGTAAATCTGACGAGTTCTCCTGAAATGAAATAAATACGAGTATGTATGACAGCGATCCAAAATCATTCGTGAGACTGGTGTCTGGTTGTCAACATCCCCATTATCCGCCCTGTCTCTTATCTTAAGAGGTAGGTAATTTTGGTTAGGGATACAAGGATGTCGTGGGAAATTAGTTATTAAATAAAACGTTTCATAGCACTATGCATAGAGGTATTGAAACCTAATCATTACTAGTATAACTTCGCTATAACTGTAGCAATAGAAAGTAAAGATTGAGCCAGCTTAGTTAGCTTGGTTGGTAGCGCGTCTGCCTTGTAGGCGCTAGGCCGCCTCGATTCCCGCCCAGGGCGGATTTCATCCTAAATAGATAATGCTCGTTCTTGGAACGGCTGGCTTTCTCATATCCTCCTCTATCTGATTTTCGGACGATAAAACCTCCGTTGTTACAGTCCCCTCTATTATACCTCTGTTCCAGTTCAGAGGCGCGACCCCACGGCCCCAGTTTGGAACCCTATTTTAGAGTTTAATTGAAAAAAAAAAAATAATAATAATAATAATAATGGGCGTGTCACCGCCGTTTTTATTTCGTAGCAATGAAACATCTGCTACATTAGACGCATGTGGTCTGTGTCGTAGCATGCCCATCCCGTAGTATGTCCCTCATCAGATGGGCGAGAAGAGACACAATACTTCCCATTTAGGTGCGTAAACCTAACTATGATGGTTAAGTGTTCCCTGTTCTACTCCTTGTAATACCTCAGCCAGACAAGCTAAGCTTACTCAATAATAATCCAACTTCTCTGTTTCTAGCTCTGAAAATCCACTGCAGTGCTGAATGTAAGAGACTACTGGATCATCTACAGGGATATAACTTGAAGGAGAGAGGAGCTGTGGAACTTAAGGGCAAAGGTAATTAGATACTTCATATTAAAAAGGCTTTCTTAAAATTGAATCATTCCCAAGGTTAAAGAGAGAAATGCTGGAACAGCCGCCTTCCTGCTCACCAGCAGGCTGCCAAGATGACAAAGGGTACCACTTGTGGGGGAGCAATATTGTAAACCTATGGATGATGTTTGTTTCACTATAACTCTTTGAACAGTTGCTTTGTCCTCTTCTTATAAAATTTGGCAATAAATTTTCAAGACATGAAAGATATTTTGTCGTTAGATTTTGAGCCTTCGGAGGGTCCTCTTTTCTGAGGTAGATACCTGATTCCACAATTCACTGAATCACGAGAAAGTAGTTCACCTCTAGAATATGCCACCCCTTTTTAGGTGCCGCGCCTAGCAGATTTTATATCAGGAAGATCCTACAGGCAAATTAGTCAAGGGAGATAAACACACGAGAGAGAGAAAGAAAAAGAGAGAGAGTAGGAGAGAGAGAGAAAAGAGAGAGAGAGAAGGAGAGAGAGAGAGAAAGCGAGAGAGAGGAGGGAAGAGATAGCCAAAAAGGCACAATAAAAAATAATTTTACCGACCATAAAAAGAGGCAAAAAGAAATCAAAAACTGTACGGGTCATAAATTGACTTATGACTTGGCGTCCCAACCATACTGTATACACATTTTGTAACCTTACGAGCAGTATAAATAAGCACTATTATTATTATTTTATCCCTTGAAATTTCGTCATGTTTCATAAGCCCCTCACATTTTGTTTCCTTTGTATCTCTCTGGTCTCTCTTCTTGATGTTGCAATCATTTCCATGTTAAGCTTTGAAAGGGGCTCGTTCTCCCCTCTTTTTATTATGTTATTAAAGTCTCTCTTCTCTGAACTTCTGTGTGTCTCTATGCTTCTGTCTGTCTGGCCTGAGGTTTAGGTTGGGGGGGATTGTGTTACGCCTTTTTCTGTCTGTGTTGTCTCTCTTGGATGTAGATATATTCGGGTTGAAGTTGGAACTGTTCAAGGGCAGCCAGATTGCTTTTTGCTACAACTGCTTTTATTTGTGTCTTCAGACTTTAATATATTGTTCAGTAGGTACTGATATTTTTACAATTTATCCGTGAGGTACAGTGAGTGAAAATTGGGAATTTTCCTCTTTCAATCGATCTATTCTAAGATCTAGATGAGAGGTGAACCGTATAGCTCGAAAATTTTCTCGTATCCAATCATCGATGATTGATTATTAGTCGAGTACTATTTATCTATCATTATTAAAGACATTACACCGTGGTAATTTTGGTGAAAGCTATCAACTCGAATCTCATTTGATTTTAAATTGTCGCCTCAATCAGTCACAGTTTCTGTTTACCTGAAAATTTGTAGATTTCAGATACATATAGCTACTTAGATTTAGTGGGTTTCTAGGTACCTAGTTATTTTTTAGTGGTTGAGTTCAGTAGGTAATCTTGATCTAAAAGACCGAATAGTTAGAGTTTTACTTGGTAAGTCAGTAGAAGAATTGGTATCTTGGTAAGTTAGAATTGGTATCTTCTGGTACACTTTTAGCTGAAGGTTCGTCAAGTCAATTCACTTCAATAATAATCACCTGAAAATTTGTAGATTTCAGATACATATGGCTACTTGGATTTAGTGAGTTTCTAGGTACCTGGTTATTTTTTAGTGGTTGAGTTCAGTAGGTAATCTTGATCTAAAAGACTGAATAGTTAGAGTTTTACTTGTCAAGTCAGTAGGAGAATTGGTATCTTGGTAAGTTAGAAATGGTATCTTCTGGTACACTTTTAGCTGAAGGTTCGTCAAGTCAATTCACTTCAATATTAATAGGAATCCTCGATCCAAGTCAATTTACTGTTAAAATTCAGTTCTCTCCAGCATGGTTTTTACGATTTTTCACGCTCTTCTCTCTCACTTGCTCTTCGGTTCAACTCGAGCTCCATCTCTCTCGCTCTCATTAGTAGGCCTATCGTTGTATCTCACTCACTCTTTGGTTCTCGGATTCCATCTCTGTCGCTCTCGTTTGTAGGACCATCATTCTCTCTCTGTCACTCTCTTTGGTTCTCGGATGCTATCTTTGTCGCTCTCATTCGTAGGCCTATCTCTGTCTCTTCAGAAGATGGTTGGTAATTTACTTGTTCGTTGATGTGGAACCAGTTTTGAAAGAGTGAGATAGATGGTTTGGCGTTCAAACTAGAGCGACAGAGATGGAGAGTCGAGTTGAACTCAAAGAGAGGAGAGGGAGAAGCGTTTCCAATTTTCTTTCTCTCTCTCGATTCAACTCTGTATTCTCTGTGTTACTTTTTTCTTTTTTCAATGAAATCTGCCATGGATTTTTTCATGAAGTTTGATAGAGGGAACTCGAAGTGCTAAGGTCTTGTCGGTCCCAAAAACGAAGAGAGAAGGAAGACTAGGAGAAAACCAACCGTTCCGAGAACGAACATTTATCTGTTTAGTATAAAATCTCCCACGGGCGAAAACAGGACCCGCGATCTCGCGCTTACAGAGATTTTCACTTACCTTATCCTATAGGAGTGTAGGACTTATAGGAAGGAAAGTAGGTACATAATGTAATGTAATCGGGTTTCAATTTCGATTAGTGGTAGGCTTTGCCCTCGGGACCCTATACGAAAACTCGCTGAGTCTTGACCATTCGTACCCTGTTGAGAATTAAAATCATCTCTTGTATATTTCGTGTCTCTACATTGGCATATCCGGTGCTGATAGAGATAACACAATACACGGCGTAGTTATGTACATGGTCCGCCGCCATGTTGGTTTCAAATAACAAAGCCCCCCCCCAACCTACGCACCAGGCTGACATTTTCACAGCAATGAACATTTTGAAACCACTCTTTCTCTGGCTGTATGGCTGGGCCTTAAGGCCATTTTGACAATTCAAAAAATAATGTGAATAAATAAAACATTAAAACGGCGTTTTAAAAGGTATTTTAAATGTATTGGGCATACATTCTTGAAGCTCATACATAGCTCTAAAAAGGATGGTTTTAGTTAAGGAAAGGTTCTTCCATAATAAATTTAATAATTCCTTCAAACAAGGCTGCCTAAAGCAACATCGATACCTATTCAAAAAGAACCCTTGTCTTTCGTCCATCTTGGGGCTAGCCTAGTCCAAACCATGGAACGACCCCAAAGAAGCCCTTTCAATCTGGCAACAAGGCAGCAGTGTAAATCTGGCACCAATGCTTAGCACCTACTGAGGCAGTGTTGTGTATCATTTTGTAAGCCCAATACAAATTTGGAAAGGCTTCTCTTTCCCTTCCATGCGCCACGCCATAACAAAGCTATACGAACAACATGACACCATAATAACCAAGCTAAAGGAACTACAATACATAAAACCCTCTATTATCATCACATCATCAGTAGAAACTTGAATACACAAAACCCCTGTTACATGAGAGTAACACAAAGAACCTTAGTTTTTTAGGTGGGCGAATAAATGGTACACTTACCCTACATAGCTCTAATGGCACCAATGCTTAGCACCTACTGAGGCAGTGTTGTGTATCATTTTGTAAGCCCAATACAAATTTGGAAAGGCTTCCCAGTTCTCTTTCCCTTTCATGCGCCACGCCATAACAAAGCTATAGGAACAACATGACACCATAATAACCAAGCTAAAGGAACTACATAAAACCCTCTATTGTCATCAGTAGAAACTTGAATACACAAAACCCCTGTTACATGAGAGTAACACAAAGAACCTTTTTTGTCTCTCGGAACAGAGAGGGGGGGAACAGAGCAACCCAAGCCGAGAGAGAGAGACTTTAACCTTGGAATGGGTTTTAGGTGAGGGGTTACTAGAGAGGGAAATAAGGGGTTACCCTTTGTCGTGTTGAAGAGAAATGAAATTTGAACACAGACTAGCACAGACAGATTCCAATGATGAAGAAAATTATACGGGTACACCGCACTGTTCCTTCTTTTTAAGAGGTTTGATAGAGGGAACTATAACTGCTAAGGTCTTGACGTCCTGGAAGCGAAGAGAGAAGGAAGACAGGATAGGAGAAGGAAATTTTATCCTAAAGTTAACTTCGGGCGGTATTCGATTTTTTTTTCTTTTTTTTTTAGAGGTTTGACAGAGGGAACTGTAACTGCTATGGTCTTATCGTCCCGAAATCGAAGAGAGAAGGAAGACTTTCCAATTTCCGAGTGGTTCTCAAAATACACTTTTCGGATTTTGGGAGCCCATTATTGAGTCGGATGCAAGAGTAGAACTTTGGGAGTCCTTCTAATCCGCGTGTTATCAAAACTTCAAACTGACCGTTTTTGAGTCTGATTTTGGGTTGCTCTGGTAATAAAAGTGTCCCTCGGAATGTTAAAAACATGGAATCCGTAGGTTCTAGGTTGAGAACTGTCACTATCTGTCCCTACTTAGAGCTCTGAAGTGTAAACTCTCCGCTCTATCTATCCCTACTTTTAGAGTCCCCCCCCCCCCCCTGGCCTTATCCCTACTTTTGTAGTTCTCTTTCCCCCCACCTTGTCTTAGCCCGACTTGGGAGAGCAGTTTTTAGTTTGAAGTTTCTCTCCTCTTATTTTATGCTTGGGTTTTGTGTTGGGCTTGGTGTATGCCTTGAGTTGATATGGGTGCTGAGCTCTGACGGAATGTTTGGGATGTTTCCGAAGGGACAGGATGAGGTGATACCCTTCAGGTGCACGGTGCCTTAGCCCGACTTGGGAGAGCAGTTTTTAGTTTGAAGTTTCTCTCCTCGTATTTTATGCTTGGGTTTTGTGTTGGGCTTGGTGTATGCCTTGAGTTGATATGGGTGCTGAGCTCTGACGGAATGTTTGGGATGTTTCCGAAGGGACAGGATGAGGTGATACCCTTCAGGTGCACGGTGCCTTAGCCCGACTTGGGAGAGCAGTTTTTAGTTTGAAGTTTCTCTCCTCGTATTTTATGCTTGGGTTTTGTGTTGGGCTTGGTATGCCTTGAGTTGATACTGGTGCTGAGCTCTGACGGAATGTTTGGGATGTTTCCGAAGGGACAGGATGAGATGATACCCTTCAGGTGCACGGTGCCCGGATGATGTGTTGGAACGAGGGAGGGGATGGAATGTGTTGAAAAGGAAAGGGTGAAGGGGGAGAGACTGTGACCTGTGCCCTAAATCACCAAAGTATGGAAAAGTATTTACAATTCCATATTTCGATATGATTCGTCCAAATTCAAAATTCTGCTTGAGACGCCCTTCGCGGGCTCTGTGTTTGTCTTCGTATTACCCTCGCTGCCGACCCCCCGCCCGGGCAAAGTTTACCTTTGGCAAGTGAACTTTGCCGCCCTGTGCACAATGCACGAGGGTATGTACCAAAGAATGGTTGTTTTTTTCGCTCTCCCGATTTGACGTTCTCTTTGGGGTGTTTTCTATTTGTCTTCTTGCAGTTGGAGACCCTCCAAAAGTATTCCCCTCCTAGATTGGGGTACCTCGAATGTTTAGGAGTTTTTCTGGTTTTCTTCTGCTAGGGTTGTGTATTTTTCAAGTTTTAGTCCATGTATTCTACAGTTCCCTATTCAATTCGCTTTAAAATATCCCAGTTTTTCCCTTCTGGGCTTTAGGTTTCAGATTAGGACTATCATTTAGCTAGGTACTTTAAATCTTTTCAGTTCTCCCTTTGTAGAAATCTTCCCATTATTTTGCCAGTAATTTCTTCATATCTCCGAACTTTAGTCAGCCCATTTTTCTCATATTATTCTGACCTAGGTATTCAAGTTAGGGTAGATGTTCAATATGTTTAGAATTTTATCCCAGATATCCATATTTCAAATTCTGTCCCAGACCAATAGAATTTTATCCCAGACCAAATCCCACACCCAAAGAGAACCTCGAGGAAAGGGGCGCGAAAAAGGAACCGATGTGCTGCCAACTAGTTGCATGCCATTATTTTTGACTAGTTATTATCCCTTGAAATTTCGTCACGTTTCAGAACCCCCTCACATTTTGTTTCCTTTGTATCTCTCTGGTCTCTCTTCTTGATGTTGCAATCATTTCCATGTTAAGCTTTGAAAGGGGCTCGTTCTCCCCTCTTTTTATTATGTTATTAAAGTCTCTCTTCTCTGAACTTCTGTGTGTCTCTATGCTTCTGTCTGTCTGGCTTGAGGTTTAGGTTTGGGGGGATTGTGTTACGCCTTATTCTGTCTGTGTTGTCTCTCTTGTGTATAGGGAAGTATATTGGGGATTTTTTTATCCAATCTTTTTATATATATTTTAGGTATTTAAAGTCTCTCTGAACTTCTGTGCCTCTCTGCTTTTATGTCTGGCCTGAGGCTTTGTGTAGGGCATAGAGAGATTGTTTTGCGCCTCCTTGGCCTGTCTGCGTTGTCTCTCTCTCTTGGATGTATATTCGGGTTGAAGTTGGAACTGTTCAAGGGCAGCCAGATTGCTTTGCTACAACTGCTTTTATTTGTGTTTTCAGACTTTAATATTTTGTTCAGTACAGCAACCTCCGTGGCTGAGTGGGTATCGCACTAGGCTTGCACGCAGGAGGTCCGGGTTCGAGTCCCGGCAGGGCCGAGGTTTTTTTGGGCTCTGTGCTTGGAGTTCGGGGTGCACTCAGCCTCGTGAGGACAATTGAGTAGCTACTTTAAATCGAGTAGCGACCAGTTGCGGCATTACCAGAGTAAAAAGAAAAATTAAGGATATGTCAGAAATAGTACAGGAGGCTCTTAGTAATGCTGTGATATCCACAAAAATTGTGAAGAAGCTCTCAGCTTCAACACAAATAAATCATGATTTAGATTAGATTTATTTTATTTTGTTCGGTAGGTACTGATATTTTTACAATTTATCCGTGAGGTACAGTGAGTGAAAATTGGGAATTTTCCTTTTTCAATCGATCTATTCTAAGCTCTAGATGAGAGGTGAACCGTATAGCTCGAAAATTTTCTCGTATCCAATCATCGATGATTGATTATTAGTCGAGTACTATTTATCTAGGCTAGTTATTACCCTCTTGTCAAAACTATCCGCTATCCGTCCTTCTTTATTCTTTTAACATTGTTGTAGAACAAAAGACAAAATATCTAAATAAATAAATCGGGTGTAATAAACCAACAGCCAAAACCTCTTCCAGGTCAGAAAAAGAAAAAAAAAAAAAAAAAAAAAAAAACCCCCCAAAAACCGGGTGGGGGGGGGGTGAAAAAATGAGAATATGCCCAAAAGGGGCGCCATGCAAAAAAGTTTGCGAACCACTGGTTTAAAATATGTACTAAGTATGTACTTGTACATCAATATGAAGACACCCACCCATTAAACCCATAGTTTCTAGTCGGCCATATTGCCTTAAATTTCATCAAGGTTCTTTTTTATTTCCTACAATGATGATTATTATTTACATGTTAAAATTTCGACACAAAAGAGAGCTGACTTCGTACTAATGAAGCGACTATTGTCTCTCTCTTCTCCCTCTCTTTCTCTCTAGTACAAATTTTGTGCTGTTTTTTTTTAGAGGGTCTGGTCGGTCTATCTCTCTTGTATCTTTCTCAAGGTTAAAGTAATGTAAAATCATGCATGATAAATATGTTTTTGAGAGAAGAGAGGAGCTGAATTTGTATTTTTTAGGTGCCTGGTGCCTGATTTGCCTGGTGCCTATGGATGTGGTTTGAATCACTAATTGTGTCTCTCGAAACTGAGGTGACTTGAAAAGCAACAAATTTAAGGCCTGTGTTGAAACTTCTATTGATGTGCTAAAATTTCGAATGATAATGAATGGTTTGGCTTAGCGGCGGTTTTTAAGGTGTGGACATTTCTAGTTTTCTAGCAATTAATATTGGGATTTTAAAATAGATGGTTGGTTGGTTACCTTGATTTTATTTTCACTTTTTTTTAGACTGTACCTACTCACTAGGTATGTGCTTGAAAATCCCTAGTTATCCTAATCCAAATGAATATAAGTAATAGGTAGTCTTTATTTAAGCTGGCATTTTTTTTAATTTTATTTTCACTTTTTTTAGACTGTACGTAAGTACTAGGTATGTGCTTGAAAATCCCTAGTTATCCTAATCCAAATGAATATAAGTAATAGGTAGTCTTTATTTAAGCTGGCATTTTTTCCTCTCAACTTTATCGGTCTTCCCTTGGTTTAAAATTTTCAGCTCAGTTTTTTTAGCACTCTGAGACATAATCACAAACACAATTCCTGTGAAGCAGTGAGTTGTCTGGTCGGACTTTCTAAAATTTCTAAAGCTCACTCAATCACAACAGCTAAGTTTTTAGAAAGTTTGTCTGTGTTGGTCTTCGCTTCACATTCTTTCTTGGACTTGGAACAATTTATCTGTAGGTATTGATTGTCTTCGGTTCAACTCGAGCTCCATCTTTCTCGCTCTCATTAGTAGGCCTATCGTTGTATCTCACTCACTCTTTGGTTCTCGGATTCCATCTCTGTCGCTCTCGTTTGTAGGCCTATCATTCTCTCTCTGTCACTCTTTGGTTCTCGGATGCTATCTTTGTCGCTCTCATTTGTAGGCCTATCTCTGTCTCTTCAGAAGATGGTTGGTAATTTACTTGTTCGTTGATGTGGAACCAGTTTTGAAAGAGTGAGATAGATGGTTTGGCGTTCAAACTAGAGCGACAGAGATGGAGAGTCGTGTTGAACTCAAAGAGAGGAGAGGGAGAAGCGTTTCCAATTTTCTTTCTTTCTCTCTCGATTCAACTCTGTATTCTCTCTGTATTGTTACTTTTTACTTTTTTCAATGAAATCTGCCATGGATTTTTTTCATGAAGTTTGATAGAGGGAACTCGAAGTGCTAAGGTCTTGTCGGTCCCAAAAACAAAGAGAGAAGGAAGACAGGATAGGAGAAAACCAACCGTTCCGAGAACGAACATTTATCTGTTTAGTATAAAATCTCCCACGGGCGAAAACAGGACCCGCGATCTCGCGCTTACAGAGATTTTCACTTACCTTATCCTATAGGACTTATAGGAAGGAAAGTACATAATGTAATGTAATCGGGTTTCAATTTCGATTAGTGGTAGGCTTTGCCCTTGGGACCCTATACGAAAACTCGCTGAGTGAGTCTTGACTATCCGTACCCTGTTGAGAATTAAAATCATCTCTTGTATATTTCGTGTCTCTACATTGGCATATCCGGTGCTGATAGATAACACAATACACGACGTAGTTATGTACATGGTCCGCCGCCATGTTGGTTTCAAATAACAAAGCCCCCCCAACCTACGCACCAGGCTGACATTTTCACAGCAATGAACATTTTGAAACCACTCTTTCTCTGGCTGTATGGCTGGGCCTTAAGGCCATTTTGCCAATTCAAAAAATAAATCAAATCAATCAAATCATGGGATCTTTGTGGTAAAGCAGAGAGCTTTCTCACAACTTTGTTGATACCCACAAGTCTTTCATTTACTCAATCATCATATCTATTATCGCTCGTCTCTTCGACTTGTAATGCCGCCACTGGTCGCTACTCGATTAAAGTAGCTGCTCAATTGTCCTCACGAGGCTGAGTGCACCCCGAACTTCAAGGACAAAGCCGAAAAAAACCTCGGCACCGCCGGGAATCGAACCCGCGTGCAAGCCTAGTGTGATACCCACTCGGCCACGGAGGTTGCTCAATTCAAAAAATAATATGAATAAATAAAACATCGGTGGAATTGTTTTAAAAGGCATTTTAAATGTGTTGGGCATATACATACTTGAAGCTCATAGGGTAAGTGTACCATTTATTCGCCCACCTAAAAAACGTACCATTTATTGGCCCACCTGCCCTCATTTATTTTTCTAATTTTTGTTTTTATGACTACAATTTTTGAATAGCGCTGGTTCGCTAGTAGTCTTTAAGCCCTTTCTTTTGATGAAATTGGATCTTGAAAAAGTTCGTCCAGTTCAGACTTATGTGGCGTATGGTACAGGTGGGCGAATAAATGGTAAGTTTTTTAGGTGGGCGAATAAATGGTACACTTACCCTATATGAGAGTACATTGTCCCCAAAACGAACACATAAGTTCAAAGATGACTACTGTTATCTCAAACCATAAAACATACATCAGGAAATCGAACCAATAATACCACAACGTACAACAAGGATATCGAAACAATACCGCACCGCGTACTTTCCCTTCTCTTGACCCTTCGGAAAGGTTTAAACATAACCCGACATGTTTTCTAATGTGTTGTGACGGAGTCATCCACGATTCGTAACCACGGTAATCTCGATACATCCCATTCACATGGTAACGTAACAGAAATCCGAGAACAAACCTAATCCCTTCAGGATGAAATCCGCCACGCCGCCCCGGGCGGCGGGAATCGAACCCGCGGCCTAGCGCTTACAAGGCAGGCGTGCTACCTTCCAAGGTAACTTGGGCTGGCTTACCTTGGTTCGTCCGTTGATAACAAAGTCTCCCATTCGACCATTATTGACCATCCTGTTGGCTCGCATGATAATCGCGTCCACTTCGGATATAAGTCTCCCGATATTTGAACAATACGTTTCCCGTCCATCTATCCAAGTGATTTGATCGCCGCGAATTGTCTTCAGGTCTTGCTTGTTGGTAGATTTGTTGCTGACTAGTTGTCCGTCCTTGAACACGCCGCTATGGTACATGCCCAGCACTTCGTGTAACACAGCCATACCTGAGGAGAGATGGTGAGGAAGAAACATTTCAGAGCCATTGCGGTTGCATTGGAAGTGTAGTCGTGCAACTTTTATCCATTTTTTTTGTTTTTTTTTTTTTTTTTTTTTTTTTTTTTTTTTTTTTTTTTTTTTAAGAGGTTTGACAGAGGGAACTTTAACTGCTATGGTCTTATCGTCCCGAAATCGAGGAGAGAAGGAAGACAGGATAGGAGAAAGCCAGCCGTTCCGAGAACGAACATTATCCCATCAGGATAAAATCCGCCCCGGGCGGGAATCGAACCCGCGGCCTAGCGCTTACAAGGCAGACGCACTACCAACTAAGCTAACTAGGCTGGCACTCTTCACCTTTTGTTCTTCTTTTCAAGATGAATCTTCACAAAGTCACGTCAGGATTTATCATTACCTAAAATCGTTGCAGACCTCCAGTTTTGATATCTTTCAGAGGACCTTTAGAAGTGAAAGTGTACGTGTCTTATCTATACAGAGAGGGCCCGTAGCAGCAGTGTTCGCTCTTGCTAGTAGAAAAAATGTTTTCAATTCAACATTCACAGAGCATATAGCTAAGGCTGGAAACAACAACAGTGTACTCAACCTTGGAATGAAATTAAAGTTGATTCGAGAACAAAATTAAAGTAGTCTACTTGAATAATTTCATAGAAATCCTAAGACATTATTTTCTACCTGACTGGTAACAATAAACGAGGCATATTATTTCGGATTCAAATCAGAAGTCCTAAACGCACGGTACTTGCGATCGCATTAGGGCATTGTTTCAAAATGAGTCACACAGGAATGATGAGTGGAGGGACTTCAAGATTTAACAAAAAGCAAGACGCAGGTCAAAGTCTGATGAGATAAAAATTCCAAGAAGTACTCAACAAAGTACGTACCCACTGGTCAATCAATTACCATCATTCACCGTACTATTTCGTAGAACTACCTAAGAACATTTTATGGAGTAAGTACCTAAGAGTCCTAAACAGTGCAATAGTCCTAAACTAAAATGGACGCGGCACATCAGGGATCAAGAAGAGACCGCCTTAAGTACCTAAGAACATCCCTCAATACATAAAAAACCTGCTTGTCCACATCAAAATCGGCCATGGGGACTCGAAAATTCTCAAAAATGTATATTTTGTTGTATGTTTTTCTCGGACTCGAAATCATCAACCTTTACTTGGTAATTCAGTAGTAAAATAGGTATCTTGGTAAAGTGGAATTTATTGGTATCTTCTGGTACACTTTTAGCTCAAGTTTCATCAAGGCAATTCACTCTAGAAATGTATATTTTTCTTGAACGCGAACCACCAACCTCCAGATCCAAAGTCCACCGTGCTAACCGCTACACCACCTGCCTCGGTGGTGTAGTGGTCAAGGCGCTCGCCTGGTAAACAGGAGGGCGTGGGTTCAATCCCAGCCGAGGTATGGAATTCGATTCCCGCCCAGGGTGAACTTTATGTAAATAAAGTTTGATTAACTTGTTGAATAACCTTACCTTACCTTTACTTTAACCTTATCTCTTTAATAAAACCTTACCTTTACTTTAACTTTATCTCTTTAAATACTTTAACCTTATCTCTTTAATAAAGAGATGAGGTTTGTTCTTCGAATGGCTGGCTTTTGTCTTTCCTGTCTTTCTTCATCTGCTTCATTTCGGACGATGAGACCTCCATTGTTACAGTTCCCTCTGTCAAATCTCTCTCATAGGAAACCTTTACAAATGAGAAAGTATTGCAGCCAGCCTAGTTAGCTTAGTTGGTAGCGCGTCTGCCTTGTAAGCGCTAGGCCGCGGGTTCGATTCTCGCCCGGGGCGGATTTTATCGTAACCCTATTCTTCGACCATGACCTCACAAATCTTTGCTATTACTTTTACATCTTCTCCTTTTCTTTCTCTTGCTCTCCTTTTTCAGATTTAGTATTATATAGGTATATATATATTTTTTTTCTCTTTTTTTCTAATTTAATCAAGGGTCTATTTAAATAAACTGTAATTTATTTTTGAAAAACTTGTACCAAATACATGAGACCTTGCTTAGACTGCGGGAGTAAAGGGACTTTTCAGTCTCATTCTGGCAGTATAAGAAGGGTATATTCTGTGTTCGTTCTCGGAACGGCTGGCTTTCTCCTATCCTGTCCTTCCTTCTCTCTTCGATTTCGGGACGATAAGAGTTAAAGTTCCCTCTGTCAAACCAAAGCAGTTAAAGTTCCCTCTGTCAAACCTCTTTTTGTCACAAAATTTCAAAATCAGGTTGGACGTGAAAATTTCCGAAGCAAACTCGTACCTCTTTTCACTTTTCAAATTTCCACAATTTTTCCATTTTTTTATGACCGACATTTTTTCAAGTCGGAAAGTTTTTCTAGGTGAGTACAGTAGGTAACATACAAATTCGTGTGATGTTCACACCAGACGGTTTTTTTTTGTGTGTTGTCTAATGAAGGCGAAGGCAAGAGAGCGGGTCACATGTGTGTAACGTGACGCTATATGAAGTGGTTTTAAGCCATGTATAGGCTAATACTGATTCTAATACTAATGGGCTAATAGGAAAACTAATAATACTGATACTAATACAGTCGATCCTGGGTAAACAGAACTTGTGTAAGCAGAAGACTTGGATAAACTAGGGAAAGAAGTCGCCGCTTCATTTTTAACACGAAATCCTGTTGGAAAAGTGAATTTGAGCCTCAGTAAAATAAGTAGTCAATGGGTGTTTTCTTGGGACTCGTGAGTCCAAGGTCTGGGAGCTTCTGTAAGCAGCAACTTTTCTAACCTGGAAACCTCTATGAGCAGGAAAATATTGTCACTCCCTTACATTCCAGCTTATCCAGGGGTTCTGGTCAGGTTCGGCTGTAATAAATTAATAATACTGATACTAATAATTATTACTAGTTCTAATGATAATATTAATCGTTATGGAGAGTAGAGGCTCCTTGGTATATATCTCTCAGTTGTTGAATTGTTATTGACGATGATGGCTTTAGAATGCTGCTGTAGACTTTGTTTATCGATTTGTAATGCCTAATATTGCCTAATGTTAGTGATGATGATGGTGATGATGGGGACTTGGTTTTCGGCAGCCATGTTTGAATGCTGTTATCTCTACTCTTGATGTTTGTGTATGTGTAAGCGTGTTGAATTGTTCACATTTAGTGATGGCTTTAGATTTAGGTACTTGAAACTTCAGTTGAGTTATTCTAGGAAGTTTAGGGTTTCGGCAGCCATGTTGGAATGCTGTTATCTCTACTAAACTTGTTCATATTTTGATGATTTTAGATTTACTTTAGGTTGTGATTTCAGACTTTGTGATGAGGTATTGAATGATTTAGATAAGGTTAGGAAGGGTTTGTGTAGAGGATCATTGGATGGAAGTTTAAGTCGGGGTTCCGGGCGCCATGTTGGAATGCCGTTATCTCTACTTGCTTTTGTAAGCGGGTTGAATTGTTCATTTCATCGATGGCTTTTTCCTAGTTTTTCCTAAACTTTTTTGAGACTATGAATGTCTTTTTTTAACCTCTTGTAATTCGATTGTATAACTATCTGTTTCTGTTTGTCTAACCACTCCCCGTCTGTTTTCCGTTCTGTTTCCAGTCCCTGTTCACGGAACACTTCGACAAGCATCCCATCATCATTCTCAAGGACATCAAATTCACGGAGCTCCAGTCCATGATTGACTACATGTATGAGGGCGAGGTGAACATCTCTCAGGACCAGCTGCCCTCCTTTCTCAAGGCGGCCGCCTCCATTCAACTCAAAGGTCTCACTCAGAACGTGAAGGCGGAAACGCCGCTCGAAAACGCCGCCAAGCCGCTACCTCAGGTGAATTCAGAGAAGGGGTAGCCAGACCCTTGCGCAGGTGACCATGGAGGCCTTCCGAAGGAAGAAGTACAACAGGTAACAAGCAGGTAACAAAGACGACGAGGGACGCTAACAGGTAACCCCCCACAAACGTGCGGGGCGGCGAGGGCATTTAAGAGGGACGCGTGTAGGTTTAAATATGTAATCCTTGGTGGTCCAGTTCCCAGATCCCTCCCCCTTCTTCTGCCGCCTGCTCCCCCCTACACCAGCAGGGTAAAGCGGAAGAAGGGCGACAACCGGAGAGGTTCGAAGGTGTAACTCTCCGTCTGGCGGGCCGGTAAACAAGCGCAACGGGACTCGTCTGGCGGCGAGACGGCGCGGC
>NW_007378182.1:79940-89528 GCF_000475195.1 Diaphorina citri
CGCAGCCGCTAGCGCCCTCAGAGTGCCGAGGCTACAGCGCACCCGGATGAACCAAACAAAAGCAGAAATGCAATGAGTATCAGCCCTCGCCAGCGCCTCTCCCGTGGGCCGGGAGGGCGCTGGATAATCGAGGGCCGGCACCGCACCACGTGCCCGAGGGCCAGCGCCTGGATAGAGGGCGGCTGTCTCACTCACCCTTGACCTCCTGGCAGGGCAACCTTCCAGGGTTGGACATCCCTGCCCGCTTCTCCCCCCTTATTTCACATAACAACTCCACACACTTCCCTCACTCCAGCTTTACTTTAGTTCCTGGAGGGGGGACAAATCTTAGCCCACACGCCATATCATGGGGTAAAGTCATGATCATGCTTGTCCATTTTTTTGTACCTCATGAGTTAGCACGTCTATGGAAACAGTGACTTTCTACTTATAATGTAAACCTTAGCTCCTGCTTAGTAGAAGGGGGAAAATTTAAAAGTCGGTTGGGAGCGAGGCTGGCTCAGGGTCCCGCGCGGGAGCGGGTCGCTTGCGGGGACAATCAAACAAAGTTCCCTAGTACGGGGAAAGTTCCGTGCGCGCCGGAGCTCGCGTTTCGGCCCGCGGGCTTTCTTCTCGTTCGGCTTGCGGGGGTTTGATTTGATCCCCTCGCGATTCGAGACGCCCTTCGCGGGCTCTGTGTTTGTCTTCGTATTACCCTCGCTGCCGACCCCCCGCCCGTGCAAAGTTTACCTTTGGCAAATGAACTTTGCCGCCCTGTGCACAATGCACGAGGGTATGTACCAAAGAATGGTTGTTTTTTTCGCTCTCCCGATTTGACGTTCTCTTTGGGGTGTTCTCATTCTTTTCTTGTAGTTGGAGACCCACCCCAATTTAAGAGAGTTTCCTATTGATTTCAATTTAATTCGGTCAGACCCTTGTTTCTTCCGGGCATTTCCTTTTCAATTCGCTTCAAAATATCCCAGTTATCCCCCCCCCCCCCCTCGTCTTTGGGATTCGGATTTCAAATTATATCTTTTACTCTAAATCATTTTAGAGCAGTAAAACTTCCCATTATTTTGCCATTAATTTCTTACAGTTCCGAACTTTCGCCAGCCCCTGTTTCTCATTTTATCAGTCTGACCTAGGTACTTCAGGTAGGGTAGGTGCTCCTTATATTTAGAATTTTAACCGAAATATTCCAATTTTAGAATTTATCCCAGATATTTCTATTTTGAATTTTTATCCCAGACCTAGTCTCTTACACCCAGAGAGAACCTCAAGGAAAGGGGCGCGAAAAAGGAACCAATGTGTCGCCAACATAGTTGCATGCCTTTATTTTTGACTAGTTAACCATCCCCCGATATGCTTTACCCCCCTAATTTATCTAACCACCCCCTAAACCCAACCTCCAATACGCATGTCCCTCCCTTTCGAACCCCTAAAACCAATTTCATGCACTAACCCCCAAAAACCTTGCCTGCTTGCTTCCGTGTGGCAACGATTGCAGAAACCGGTGGCGCACCGTTTTATCCGATTTATGAGTTTTTTTTTTTTTTGTGAAACTGAGGTATATTCTATTCTATTCTATCCTATAAATAAGCACTACTACTACTATTATACCACTGAGGTTGGCTAAGAAAGGTTGAGAACAGCTGTCGGTAGAGCTAACCGATGATAATGTTTTCAGTGTTCCCAAGCTTAGAATAGAGAGGAGAGAGAGAAGAGCCTGCCTGGCTTTGTGTATTGCTTGCTGCTTGCCTTTCAGTTTTTATCTTTCTATTTCTAACGGGCGGCCATTTTGTATTTCTCCTTTCAATTGAAGTTCCTCTCGCTCTCTGCTACAATCTTTCAAACTGAAGTTCCCTATTACGTCTTTCTTTCTCTCGCCCTGCTATAATCTTACAGGGCTCTTCCTTCAATAGTAGAGGTTTTTTTTTTAAGAGGTTTGACAGAGGGAACTGCTAGGGTCTTATCGTCCCGAAATCGAAGAGAGAAGGAAGACAGGATAGGAGGAAAGCCAGCCGTTCCGAAAACGAACATTATCCCATCAGGATAAAATCTGCCCCGGGCGAGAATCGAACCCGTGGCCTGGCGCTTACAAGGCAGACGCGCCACCAACCAAGCTAACTAGGCCGGCAGAGCTTCTCTTTGAACATGAGAAATGGGTTCAAATTGCTATCGTAATTTTATAGGGTATTCTTTAAGGTAGGAAACACCAATATCACGTCACCTTGACCAGGCAGTTTGGACGGTTCAGTCGACATCGGTGGACCATGTGTGGACACACCTTTGTGAATATCAGATATATCTCATGTAACCATGTGTGGACACACCTTTGTGAATATCAGATATATCTCATTTAGGTATATTTGGAGCTTAAAACTTTACCAGCAATCCGCATGAGATTCCAAGCCAAAGTCTGTGAGACAAATAAGGCAAAGATTGAGTATTATGTTCTCTGGTGAACTCGATTATAACTTGAAGGTTATCATCCTCAGCCAAGTCTCCGAGTCCCCCTACTCTTGAAATGCCTCAGTTCTTGCCAAGACACCTTTAGTTGTGAAGGGTAGATTTAAGGTTTGGATGCGAGATAGTGCCAAAAATGTGCTTACTTGAGCTGGTCCAATACTGAAGAGTTCGTTTACCTTGGCAGTAAGGTCTTCTTCACCTTTTCCTATGTTCAGACGGGGTCGGCGTTTTTCGTCAGCCTCTCAATCAGCCCTGGGGTGATTGCTTTGGGCAGACATGTGGTTTTGGCTACAACATTTTTCGATCCCCTTCGCACTCAACCTTTGGGAATTTCAGGCTGGTATCTATCCTTCCTGTTTAAAAATCCCCCGGCCACACTTTCTTTGCCTTGGCGGTAAGATGCTTACAAGGGTAGCGCGCCCTCCAAGCTAACTAGGCCGGCACCCCTTGACTTTAAATAACGCGACTCTCGAACCCAGCACCCCCCCCCCCCCCATCTCCCACCATCGCAACACTGTAGGGCAACCCATCTGGTTTCCTCCCCCCCCCCCCCCCCCCCCCCCCCCTCATCTCTCCACATGGCAACACTGTAGGGCAACCCATCTGGTTTGCTGCAGGAAAGAAAGGACAGCGAGAAAATTGGCAACGCCTCACACTGAGCTGAAAACGGTTTATGTGATAGAAACCGGTTTTTATTATTTTTTTTTATTGAAATTTAATAGCTGTGTGCTGTGTTTCAGTCTCGACCTGGGTAGATGTTCATTTGCTTTGGGATATAACTCACCTTCAGCTTTTTTACATTGAAATTTGGTTTTGCTTGCATTCTTCAAGAAAGACTCATTTCGGATTGAGAAGTACAATGTACATACCTACTATGTGCATTTCAAAGATTCAAAGACTCGAAACTACATTTGTATGGGACAGTATGCTACATTTGTATGCATTTCAAAGACTCATTGTATGCATTTCAAAGACTCATTGTATGCATTTCAAAGACTCATTGTATGCATTTCAAAGACTTGACCTCCCCTCCAAACTAAAAACTACATTCAGTATGGGCTGTATGGGAGATGTTTTGTGTATTTCATAGACTAAACTAAAAAAACTACATACATATTATGTACGGGTATGGACACTGGACAGTAAGTACATACGTACATGTTTTCAACCTCCAAACTAAAAACTACATTCAGTACGGGAGATATGGTTGTGCATTTCAAAGACTCTCTCGTCGTCAAAACTAAAAGTGACTTGAAAACAAAGTGCTGTGAGTCTCACTTCAGTAGGGGGGGGGGGACTCCGAGAACAATAATGATTTTGTCACAAAATACAAAGGACTCTCTCTGGATATACCCACAGAACTACGTGTGATAAATTGATGTGTATAAATGTTAAATTGTTTTATTTATTTTCCACTGTTATTTTGTGACTTTTTTTTCTCAATTGTATACCTACGTAAATAAATAATTAAAATAAATTACTTCTGACGTTCCCAGAACGAGATAAAAAAGAGTTTTTTTTTATATTTTATAGGAATTTTCACATAATTGTATAAAAACCATGGATTGTGATACAGTAGAGTGATTTTCAACTTGGTACGTACCTATTATGTTATTTTTTATTTATTAAAATTGTGCTTTTTGTTATTCTTATTTATTAAAGTGTGTATTTTGTTATTGTTTTACATTGGTACATTATTTAAAGTTAAAGCTTTGTTTGTGATGTTGTTTTCTATCCTACATGTTATTCTAAAATCGTTTATCATGTATAGGAAGTCTTGGTTTGAATCCTGGTAATGGAAAGAATTTCTTATCTTCTTTTGAGAGTTGGCTCCATACCGGCCTTGATACACAAGATTTTCAAACTCGATTTTGACTCAAAACTGTTTAGGTAGGTAAAATATTAACATTAATTTATTATTTTACAAATCGTGGGTACCTAATACATACCTATTACAAGTCATCTCATCTCCGACGATAATATACTGTTAATGTCACCCTATTATTACCATCACGACAATGAGTATGCTACAAAAGTTCCACACAGCCAGTCAGGCATTAATTACAAGTCATCTCATCTCGGACGATAATATACTGTTAACGTCACCCTATTATTACCATCACGACAATGAGTATGCTACAAAAGTTCCACACAGCCAGTCAGGCATTAGAAAAAATCTGGTGTGAACATCACACGACTTTCCTTATCCTATTGAATGATGCTTATTTGAGTGTTCTTTTATTGTTATTCTTATTTATTAAAGTGTGTATTTTGTTATTGTTTTACATTGGTACATTATTTAAAGCTTTGTTTGTGATGTTGTTTTCTATCCTACATGTTATGGTAAAATCGTTTATCAGGTGTTTGTGATGTTGTTTTCTATCCTACATGTTATGGTAAAATCGTTTATCAGGAAGCTTGGTTTGAATCCTGGTAATAGAAAGAATTTCTTATCTTCTTTTGAGAGTTGGCTCCATACCAGCCTTGATACACAAGATTTTCAAACTCGATTTTGACTCAAAACTGTTTAGGTAGGTAAAATATTAACATTAATTTATTATTATTACAATTTTGGTGTTGCATCCTTGTCACATTTGTGAACTACATACCAAATTTCAAGTCTCTAGCTTATACCGTTCCCGAGATATTGGGAAGCCCTTTTTACATGGTTTTTTCATAGTGCATTTTAACAAATAATGAGAAATCTTGCTTGATTATGTAGGTACCCTTTATAATGGACCAAACGGAACGTGTTATTCCATCTCACCGTTTATTTGGTCTGAAAGGTACCTCCATAATTATTAGGCATTTGTTCCCAGCCATATAACAAGGATAGGTAGCTCTTAGTCATTTCATTATAACATGTGGAAAAACGAGCAAAGTTAACGCATCCATTAAAAATTTGATTAGAGTTCTGAAAAATGGGATGAGGGAAGAGAAAAGGTACGGAGCGGGATATGAGAAGGATCGGAGCGGGATATGAGAAGGATAACAGAGGGATAAGAGAAGGATAAGAGAAGGGTAGAAGAAGGTTAGGAGAAGAGTAAGGCAGGAAAAAGGGAAAGAGGGAGGCAGGAAAGTTAATGTTGTTGAAACCTTAAATTAATGAACCCACAACCTCTCCCATGTGCCTCCACCTCTCCTACCACCGATATGTCGGGGCACCCGTTGTTTTTGTATACAGGGTGGGACTTGAGACCATAGGGCCCCGTTTCATGAACTATTTACTCCGCAGTGCACTCAGTTTTTACTCCACGTCCAGAATATATTGACAGAAGATACCTACGAGCTGTTTTCGCATGCATGGAGTAATAAGTGAGGAGTTGGGAGTTCAGACGTTTTTTTTTTTTAAAAAAAAAATCTGTGGACTGGGGCTCAGGATCATGCGGATATGTGAACGAATCATTCGAGAGTGATCGCGGCATAAAAAGACAATCTAAATACAAACTTTAGGTGGGCTTGTTATATACTATATAGGTACCTAATACTTAGCGCGGAAGGTATGTATGCCTCGCGCCTGCGCCTGCCTTATAAGCGATGGGTCGCGGTATCGCTTTACGGTCGGGACGAATTTTATTCGAAACATAACCTGAGGCTTGTTCTCGGAACGGCTGACTTTCACTTTCTCCTGACCTGTCCTCCTTCTCTGTTCGAGCCTTCTACTGTTACAATGTCCTCTATCTAGTCATGAAATAGGTAACTACAAAACTTATTACCTTTATATGATACAATGGATACACGTTCCGATTTTGATATTAATTGACTCGAGTTTCGTCCATCTCCGTGGACTTTTTCAAGGAAACTTTCCTTGTGAGGGGAGCAGAGGGCAAAGAGCATAGAGCTTTCTGCCCCTCCGCTCAATGCGGTTTGAACTAGTCCCTCTGTTGTCCCTTTCCTCTACCACACTCTACCTGCTCAATGCTTTATTCGCTAAGCTCTCCACTCAACTCTGTTTTTAGCCTTAATCAGCAACTGAGAGCTATATCTAGCTGATGAGCCCTAAATAAGAACGAAACGCGTCACAGGCTGTTGGGAGGTGTTGTGGATATACATAGAAATATATAATTAGTATATTACCTATTTATGTAGCTATGTAGTTATGTCTAACTTACACAGGCATAGATTTACCTACCTACCCAATACCTATGTATAGGTATCTGCATAAGTTATACCTGTTTGGAAACTAGATACCGTTCTAGGTTCGAAATATCTGTAAGAAAATACCCCCGGCACGAGATTAAATTTCCTCCGCTAACCCCACAAACTCCATGTACAAGCTTACGACGAAACATTAACCTGCTCGGGTCGGACTAATTGAATTAGAATCTCTCGCCCTTATCTGAACTCTGGACTTTGATAGGGATTTTAACGTTACTGTATTACAAGTGCTAAGTTTTTTTTTTTTTTTTTTTTTTTTTGGGGTTTTGGGGTTTAAACGATTGTACTTGTCAGCATGCTTTCTCAATACATACTAGATATTAGATATTAGTGCTTTATTTAGACTGTCGAATTAGGACATGTAGTCCCATTATCTCAACAGTTTAATATTGCACCGTTATCTCAACAGTTATCTCAACCGTCCCATTATCTCAACAGTTTAATATTGCACATACATTCCCATTCGATTACGGGTTCGATTCCCGGCGGGGCCGAGGTTTTTTTTTCGGCTCTGTGCTAGGAGTTCGGGGTGCACTCAGCCTCGTGAGGACAATTGAGTAGCTACTTTAATCGAGTAGCGACCAATGGCGGCATTACAAGTCAAAGAAACGAGTGGTGATAAATATGATAATTGAGTAAATCAAAGACGTGTAATACTGTGATATCCACAAAGTTGTGAAAAAGCTCTCTGCTTTACCACAAAGAGTAATGATTTGATTTTTATTTTAGAGTCTTGAATTCAGGGAATTTATTTTTAGTGATTTTCGGGATTTGACCTCTCAATTCCTGGATTTTATTTCCTCTTCTATTTTACGTACCCTAACCCAAAACAAAGCAAACATAATTTTGTAGGTACAACTGTTGTTTTCTTATGTTTTACAACATCTATCTTGTATTGGCATAGTGAGGTATGATGATCTTGATCTCTTGATAGAGGGAACAGTAACAACGAAGCTTTGTTCACGATAAAGTTCCCCCCCCCCAGGCGGGAGTCGAATCCGCGACTTAGCGCTTAGGTACAAGGTAGGCGGGTTTTTTCCGCACATTTCAAAAAATCAAATCATGAATCTTTGTGGTAAAGCAGAGAGCTTTTTCACAACTTTGTAGGTATCACAGTATTACAAGTCGTTTATTTACTCAATCATCATATTTATCATCGCTCGTTTCTTTGACTTGTAATGCCGCCACTGGTCGCTACTCAATAAAAGTAGCCACTCAATTGTCTTCACGAGGCCAAGTGCACCCTGAACGCCAAGCACAGAGCCGAAAAAAAACTGCGGCCCCGCCGGGAATCGAACCCGGGCCTCCTACGTGCAAGCCTAGTGTGATACCCACTCGGCCACGGAGGTTGCTCCATTATATTTAACTCCAATTTTCATTTCAGAGTACAATGTCGGAATGGAGGCTCGTGTTTTGGCTCACGTTCATAATTCTGGCGGTCACCAATCTATTCTATCTCGTGTTCGGCTCGGCCGAAATACAACCCTGGAACGACCCCAACCCTGTAGTACAAAAGCCGCCCCCCCGAAGTGAAATAGAAATCGGCCCAGAACCCGAATAGAGTGCCCCAAAACCCGAATAGAGTGCCCCAGAACCCAAATAGGGGGATGCTTGTAGATTGAGTACGAATAGACTATCTTTGGACAAGCAACCACACTAGTAGATCATTGATGGCCGAGGCCACAAGTGAGCGTATTTGGATTAACTTCGGATCAAGCAATCTGATTGGGGTTGATTTCAAAAAATTCCGCCCGGGGCGGATTTTATCCTGATGGGATAATGTTCGTTCTCGGAACGGCTGGCTTTTTCCTATCCTGTCTTCCTTCTCTCTTCGATTTCGGGACGATAAGACCATAGCAGTTACAGTTCCCTCTGTCAAACCTCTTAGAAAAAAAAAATCTAACATTATCTTGGTTTACAGTGCAGGCACTTTTATAGGTTTCTTCAACGAAAAGTGAGTTGAAAGTTTCTTGAGGATTTTGCTTTCACTTTGTGCGTTTGTTGGTATGTCTGTCTGTTTGTTCCACCATAAACCATAATATGTAGGTACACTTGATGGGTTTGTCCGATTTGGAAAGCCCGTTTTTACATAGTATATTTTTTACAATGAGAAATAATTCTGGATGATGCTCCCTTTACAAGGGACCAAAGGGACTATGTTATTCCATCTCACCGTTTATTTGGTCTGAAAGGTACCTTCATAATTATTAGGCATTTGTTCCCAGCCATATAACAAGGATAGGTAGCTCCTAGTCATTTCATTATAACATGTGGAAAAACGAGCAAAAACAAAGTTAACGCATCCATTAAAAATTTGATTAGAGTCCTGAAAAATGGGATGAGGGAAGAGGAAAGGTACGGAGCGGGATATGAGAAGGATCGGAGCGGGATAAGAGAAGGATAACAGAGGGATAAAAGAAGGATAAGAGAAGGGTAGAAGAAGGTTAAGAGAAGAGTAAGGCAGGAAAGGGGAAAGAGTTAGGGTGGCAGGAAAGTTAATGTTGTTGAAACCTTAAATTAATGAACCCACAACCTCTCCCATGTGCCTCCACCTGTCCTACCACCGATATGTCGGGGCACCCGTTGTTTTTGTATACAGGGTGAGACTTGAGACCATAGGGCCCCGTTTCATGAACTACTTACCCCGCACTCAGTTTTTACTCCACGTCCATTGTAAGCGCTAGGCCGCGGGTTCGATTCCCGCCCGGGGCGGATTTTATCCTGATGCTGGGATAATGTTCGTTCTCGGAACGGCTGGCTTTCTCCTATCCTGTCTTCCTTCTCTCTTCGATTTCGGGACGATAAGACCATAGCAGTTACAGTTCCCTCTGTCAAACCTCTTAAAAAAAAAAAAACCTACGTCAATAGTTTGAAGAGACGCCCGGCATAAATCAACACGGAACAGAGTTTTGATGTTTTACTGATTTTTTTTTTTTTTTTTTTTTTTTTTTTTTTTTTTTATTTTATGTTAAAATTTTTTTT
>NW_007378182.1:90471-145039 GCF_000475195.1 Diaphorina citri
GGCGGAGACTAAGAAACGTAAAAACGACTTTACTGTCTTTGTTCTCTCTCTCTTTCTCTCTTTCTCTCTCTGTATCCGTAAAATACTATTACAATTCGTTAAAACTTTCCTTAAAAATCCCTAGGAATAGAGAAACGTTACGCAGTCTAAGAGAGAGAGAGAAAGAGAAAGAGAGAGAAGAGAGAGAGAGAGAGAACCAAAGCACAGGTAAAGTCGTTCTTATCGGTTTTTTAGTCTCGCGGAATGGGGGGGGGGGGGGGGGGTTGTAAATTATTGTGCATTTTGCTGACCGATTTATTTTGATATTTTGCGCTACTTTCGACGACTTGTGAGGCGAAAGATTAAGTGTTGACAGAGGTAGTAGATGTTATTTGTTACATAAGACAGAGTATTAGTATATAATCACACACTGAGCTTTAAATAAGGTGCTCTTCTACGTAGTTCAATAGGTTGGTTCCTTTCTTTGGTCCCGTATATAACAAAGTCTTATCTCTTCGCCTTCTCTTCTGCTTCCTTTAAATAGACACCTATTTCTTATTACGGTTCACTTCCCGCCTTTCCCTCCCCCCCCCCCCCCCCCCCCCCCAAACATTTATAACACGTAAAACGACTGCTAAATAAAACTATATAACGAGATGATGAGAAGTGCTGAACATTAAATAAATGCTTACATAGTCTGACGGTTAAGCTTTGGCGTACATACTTTAGCTATGTTCCTCCCCAGTAGTTTCCAAACTTTGCTGATGTCGCGGTACCCTTTTTCAGGAAGCAAACTTTTTTGGTGGACACCCTGGCATACTAAAAACTCTAATACCCCCTCTGCTGAATGCGGTTTACTTTGGATCTTTAGGTTTATCATGGTTCGAGTCCAAGCTGTCCAAGTCAAGTTTGAATTTTATCAGCAAGGTGTTTGTGGAGCGACATATGTAAGTATGGCATATGTGACAAAGCATTCGTTCTCAAAGCAATTAATGGGTATTTCCTTTCTTTTTGTCACTCACCTATACCATTTGCTGACTTTTTAGCTAAATCCCCTTTAGTACTTATTAGCTATAATAATCATTTCTCGGCAAACTCACAACTTTGTGTCGAAGTTGTGTTTTTTATCCCCCCCCCCAAAAAAAAACTAATGGCAACCTGTTTGGGTATCACTGTTTTCTACATTATTCCTCTGGATCCAGAGCTCTTGATAATATCCAAAGAGGGGCCATTAAGAAAATGAAAAGTTGGTAAAATGTATTGTGAAATAATAACGGAAACTGACCTACTTTAGAACGAATACGTTTTGTTTTTTAAGCGAGAATAATTACCCACCATTCTTTTTTTTTAAGAGGTTTGACAGAGGAAACTGGTAACTGCTATGGTCTTATCGTCCCGAAATCGAAGAGAGAAGGAAGAAAGCCAGTCGTTCCGAAAACGAACATTATCCCATCAGGATAAAATCCGCCCCGGGCGGGAATCGAACCCGCGGCCTAGCGCTTACAAGGCAGACGCAAAGATGGGCCGAAGTTGGAACGGACGGGGAAGGGAATAGGATATGTTGGAACGCGGGTGCGGGTGATTACTGGGTCCACAGTTAAGCTATGTCCACACATAGTCGACGCCTTCGGTCGACGAGGTGAATCTATGCTGTCGAGACAGTGTACGGTTTCAGTCGACACCGATCGATCGCGTCGATTGTGGACACGGCTAGAGAACGAGGAGGGAGGGTGTCATTGCCTTAATGTAATGTTACTACCGTCCTTGTTTGTTTGACACTTTGACAGTCTGAGTTTTCCACCTGATTGGTCAAATTTACCAAAGACCAAGTTGAGTACTCTTCACTTTTTTTAGAGGTTTGACAGAGGGAACTGTAACTGCTATGGTCTTATCGTCCTGAAATCGAAGAGAGAAGGAAGACAGGATAGGAGAAAGCCAGCCGTTCCGAGAACGAACATTATCCCATCAGGATAAAATCCGCCCCGGGCGGGAATCGAACCCGCGGCCTAGCGCTTACAAGGCAGACGCACTACCAACTAAGCTAACTAACTTTTAAAAGTGCGATAATAAGTTGTAATAATATCCACTTAATAGTTGTGAGATAATGTTACGTATAGGTACTTGGGAAGTAGGCATTGGTAGAAACATTATTATCAATCTATAACTAGGTATATTCTATAGGTATCCCAATACTTTTTGTGACCTACCTAACCCACCTACCTTCGAGTGTACTAGTCCTAATGGCATGACACACGGCCTACATTAAAATTAAATGTACACTAATGGAAAGGCACTAAGTCTGCGTAGTGTGTCATTGCTACTTCCAACCTACCTTTATAGCTTACCTACCTTTAAAAACATCAACAACAACAATAACAACAACAACAACAACAACAACAACATCAACAACAAAACAACAATAGGATATGAGTATAGGAGTTGGGTAAAGGTTTGTGGAATACTCATTCATATGTTAATATTAATACAACTTACGGCTTTAAAAGCCATTTATTTTTACAATAAATGTGTCATAAATGTGTTAAGTGTGTCCTGATGGGTTACAAAACTTATGGTCGATTTCACCAATATTTTTTCAGCCTTTAGAAGAATTAAAAGGCTTGTTAAGCTAACAACCTGTTAAGTTCCATTTGATTTGTATAGGTTTAACAGAGCTGTTAAGCTAACAGGCTGTTAGGGGCCAAAAAGTTTGATGGTGGGGGGGGGGGGGGGGATTTTACTTTCTGTGACTTCTTATATTGGGGACCCATAGGTTGCGGGTTCGATTCCCGCCCAGGGTGAACTTTATGTGAATAAAGTTTAACTTGTTGAATAAACCTTACCTTACCTTTACTTTAACCGGATTTTATCCTGATGGGATAGATAATGTTTGTTCTCAAAACGGCTGGCTTTCTCCTATCCTGTGTTCCTTCTCTCTTCGATTTCGGGACGATAAGACCATAGCAGTTAAAGTTCCCTCTGTCAAACCTCTTAAAAAAAAAGAAAAAAAAAACAAGAAAGTATTGCAAACTGTCACAAAATTTCAAAATCGGGTTAAACGTGAAAATTTCCGAAGTAAACTCGTACCCCTTTTCATTTTTCAAATTTCCACAATTTTTCCATTTTTTTATGACCGACATTTTTTCGAAGTCCGAAAGTTTTTCTAGATTCCTAAAGTAGGTACATAATACAAATTCGTGTGATGTTCACACCAGACGGTTGTCTAATGAAGGCGAAGGCAAGAGAGCGGGTCACCATGTGTGTAACGTGACGCTATATGAAGTGGTTTTAAGCCATGTATAGGCTAATACTGATTCTAATACTAATGGGCTAATAGAAATACTAATAATACTGATACCAATACAGTCGAACCTGGGTAAACAGAACTTGTGTAAGCAGAAGACTTGGATAAACTAGGGAAAGAAGTCGCCGCTTCATTTTAAGACGAAATCCTGTTGGAAAAGTGGAATTGAGCCTCAGTAAAATAAGTAGTTAATGGGTGTTTTCTGTCCAAGGTCTGGGAGCTTCTGTAAGCAGCAACTTTTCTAACCTGGAAACCTCTATGAGCAGGAAAATACTGTCACTCCCTTACATTCCTGCTTATCGAGGGGTTTTGGTCAGGTTCGACTGTACTGATACTAATAATAATACTGATACTAATAATTATTACTAGTTCTAATGATAATATTAATCGTTATGGAGAGGAGAGGCTCCTTGGTATATATCTCTCAGTTGTTGAATTGTTATCGACGATGATGGCTTTAGAATGCTGCTGTAGACTTTGTTTATCGATTTTGTAACGATGATGATGATGATTATGAAAAAATGATGATGACGACGGTGATGATGGGGACTTGGTTTTCGGCAGCCATGTTTGAATGCTGTTATCTCTACTCTGCTTGTGTAATCGTGTTGAATTGTTTATTATATCGATGGCTTTAGATTTAGGTACTTGAAACTTCAGTTTAGTTATTCTAAGAAGTTTAGAGTTTCGGCAGCCATGTTCTGGAATGCTGTTATCTCTACTAAACTTGTTCATATTTTGATGACTTTAGATTTACTTAAGGTTGTGATTTTAGACTTTGTGATGAGGATTTACTTTAGGTTGTGATTTCAGACTTTGTGATGAGGTATTGAATGATTTAGATAAGGTTAGGAAGGGTTTGTGTAGGATCATTGGATGGAAGTTTAAGTCGGGGTTCCGGGCGCCATGTTGGAATGCTGTTCTCTACTTGCTTTTGTAAGAGCGTGTTGAATTGTTTCATCGATGGCTTTTAGACTTCAGACAATAGTTTCAATCAAGAATGCATAAAATAAAATTTGCCTAGTTTTTCCTAAACTTTTTTGAGACTATGAATGTCTTTTTTTTAACCTCTTGTAATTCGATTGTATAACTATCTGTTTCTGTTTCTCTCTCTCTTTAGGGTGCAATAGTCCTACATACTGAACTCCGCACACATGAATTTCATCAGAAAAGACCCCCCATTTCAATGTAATGTGATGTTTGTCTAACCACTCCCCGTCTGTTTTCTGTTCTGTTTCCAGTCCCTGTTCACGGAGCACTTCGACAAGCATCCCATCATCATTCTCAAGGACATCAAATTCACGGAGCTCCAGTCCATGATTGACTACATGTATGAGGGCGAGGTGAACATCTCTCAGGACCAGCTGCCCTCCTTTCTCAAGGCGGCCGCCTCCATTCAACTCAAAGGTCTCACTCAGAACGTGAAGGCGGAAACGCCGCTCGAAAACGCCGCCAAGCCGCTACCTCAGTTGAATTCGGCGCGGCAGAGCGGCGGTCTGCTCAGCAACGGACAAATGCCGGGCGGTCTGCCTCTCAATGTGGAGCTGGAAGAGGGCCAACAGCGGAAGAAGCGGAAAATGGACACACATCCCCCCTCGTCCGCCTCTTCTTCCCCCTCCCTAGTACCTGACCTGGTGGTTCCTAATGTCATATTGGATGTGCCAGGGGAGAATAACGGGAGCGGCGGGGGCGGCAACACCCCCAATGGACAATCGCAGGGAGCAGGAGGGAACAATGGACAGAACAATGACAACATGAAGAAGGAGCCTTCGGAGTACAGTGGACGTTCAGACGATGAAGAGGAAGATGGAATTAGCCATGATGGTAAGTCACGCGAGCTCTTGGGTTGGATGGCAAAGATGGCCTAAGGCAATAATTCCGACTTTTTTTTCGAATTTGTACTTTGTGTATTGTATGAATTTTGAACGTTAAATTTACTTCTAAACACGTTAAATAAATTATTCAAGACGCTCGTTCCTGGTAAACAGGAGGGTGTGGGTTCAATCCCAACCAAGGTATGGCATTTTAACCTCATGTTAGAGTTTTTTAAATCCTATGATTTTTATGAATCATCAATTTAGAAATTGAGATATGAATGTGAATCAACTTCCAATTGAGAAATAGATGATGACTCATTTCGTTGTCCTTTGCTGGAAAAGGAGATACGTAATGGTATTCTATTCATTATTTCACTACCTTGATGCTGAAAATTAAAAGGGGGAAGATGATTCGTCTCGATTTCCAATGCAATATTCATCTCCGTGAAAAGGTATTGCACGATTAGTAGGTATCATGTTTTTTTTTTTTTTTTTTTTTTTCCTTTTATTCAGACGAGGGCGATTCGTTCCCCAAGAAAGGAATAATCCTAACGTCTAACCCATTATTAACTCACACGTTTATGTAAAAGTACACAGTTTTTTTTTGCGTCCATTGTATAAATTTTCGGACACACCAATTAACCTCTGTATCCGAATTAACCACACTCTTAAACCGGACATTAGGGTGATCTCTGGAGGTTGTTTACGCCGGCTTTTTGGTTAAAAGTCCGGTTCTGCTAAGCAATTTCTCGAGCTGTGCACCATGTTTGTGTCCGGCAATTCTGTAAATACCAACTTTTTTTTCGGAAAAATTTGTATAGGACTTTTATTTCACCAAAAATTTTTTTTCTCCTTACAAAACACCGTTTTTTTCTGGTTAGGGAAGAAGTTTTTTTTTAGACTTGTAAATTTTATTCCTAGTCTTACTGTCTTTGTATTCACTTGCTGAGTTTGATTACTCTCTCGAACACCATCCCCTTGGTGGGAGTGGTGTGTGTCGCGACGAGTTTTGTGATTGCACAAAACTTGCGCGCGCTTTTTCAAATTTTTACGAGACTTGAGAAACCGTCAGACGTGCTTCGGGTTCGGAGTAGTTCGGAAACTCTTTCGGGTCCTATCGAGGGGGAAAGAAACCTCCCGTTTTTGACGGGTGGGCCGTTTCTCCCTCCTGTTAGGTCCCGAAAGGGGGCACACCCCTTGTGCGGATGACGGTTTTGCTGGAAAATACGTCTCACCCAAATAACCTCCCCTGAGGGGACGAACTCGAGGAGACGAAACGACGTTCATGGCGGAAAAGTCCCAATGGAGATGTCAATGATGGAGCGAATCAAATTCACGGATATATCAACAAAAAAAAAAATGGACTTGGAAATTTGACGAGGAAATGTTTAAAAAAGCCCCCTTTTCGAGGTATTTATAACCGGTCCGAGGGGGCCCTAAATTCTTCTCTATCCTCGGGGGCCCCCTCAACTTTCTCCCCTTTCCTATCCTAGGGTGCACCCCGTTTTTTCCTGCCGCGTGATTGGTCCAATGGAGACCGCTCCGTTTGTGTCGAACTTGTTAATATTTTGCGCGCCGCCTGACGCGTGAGATAATTGACGAATGGTGGTGGACCTGGCCCATCTTTTGGGGCTGGTTCCCTATACATACGATGGGACGGTCGACTTTGGGCCTCTTACCTGGCCGAAAATGGGCTTTTTCAGTTTTTTTTTTTATTCTCTTCTTTTTAATCAAATTCTCTAATTTCTCTTACATAATTCTCTCATACTAACTATAATATCTCTATTTTTTTCTCCTACTTTTTCACTACTAGCCTTTTTTTACGAACCTCTTTTCCACTGCTTTCCTGTGCCAATTTTCCTGGAACATTCTTGGGAGTGAATGGTTGCTTGCTCACGAAATATCTTCACTCCGCGTTGGATCGGGGCCTCCCCTGATGGCGGAAGGCGGTAAGACGGGACAAAGCTCTCATGTTCGAAAGAAAGGCGCCCTTGGCGGTCCCTTTTCGACTAGATGTGAGGGCCGCCCCCCCCATGGATCCGCTTTCCGCCCCTCAATGGGGTCCTGGGTTCGACGGGTTTCCGAAGACCGAAATGGGTTTCGCTCGATATTTCGTCTGTCTAATAAATTTTAGGTTAACTTCTAGCGTCTTCTTTATTTTCGTCTTTCTTGAAATGTCGAGTTGGAGCCGAAATTTCGTTCAAACTGGGCTCTTAATCTAGACTTCCAAGGGTTTCAGGAAAATCTCTTTTCTTAGATTTTTTTTCTCGCCCTAGCTCTTTTTTTGTGCTCGGAGATGGCCTTGATTTTTGAATAAGGACTTGGGTGTCCTTTTATTCTTGTCAGTTTTTGTTAATCACTCAAACCAGAGCATAACCAAGGCCTTTCTTTAACAACCAATTTAAATTTCAAGCCTACTTGTCACCTTGTACAATATGAGTTAAAAGTCTTAAAATAGAGAATAAACAAGACAATGATTAAAATTTAATTAAATAAATGAAATAGTAATCCTCTTCCACAAATCTCTCCTCAAATGTCCCCTCTCTGTCGACTCGGAAAACCAACCTCCCCAAAACCTTGACCGGAAAGCCAAGAGGGGTGTCGGGCGTTAGGAAGCGCTGAAACTTGGCTTCGTCCCGATTAGGAATGGCCATTTTGCAGCGTACGAGCGCTCGGTATATTTCGACAGGCCAGTGTGACCCCGCCCTTTGTCACTCCCCGGAAAAACCTTTCCGGGAGCGGGCCAAGAAGCGGCGCGCACTCGCCTTCGCAAATTTCGTACTGGGCGATGCGCAGTGCTACCGAGAATGGTTTCTGCGCGTGCGCAATTCCGTTTTGGTGTCTGCGCATCTATTCAGCTCGATGCGCTCTCTGTGGACTAACTTGATTGGCGAATAAAGGTTGGGCGTTTTTTACGCACGCGCCCTTTCCCGGCTTTGCGGTTTTCTCTGCGCCCCAATAAGATCTGGGTGTGGGGGTGAAATTTTCGATAAGACTGAGGAGGGATATTTTTGAGACTTTTGAGGGCGACTTTTTTAAGTTTTCCAGTCAATGAGGTGACCTCATTCGGCCAAGTATTATGCGTAAAGTGCCACTTGAAATTCAAGCCTTGTTTTGAATCAATTTCGATCAGACTTTGTGTGCTGATATTTTTTGCAGTTTTCTCACTAGCCCGTTTTTTTCTCCTCTCTTGAGGGGGGTTATAAATAATTTGACGAAATTTCTTTAGAGGGGGGATATCTTGATTGATTCAGTTTCTTGATCCTTGATATTTGATCGAGATCAAATTCTTGTTCTTATTAATTTGCAAGGGTTTAGCCTTCTTTTACATCATTGTAATTTGATCCAAGTAAGGGAAGTTTTGTTACAACTTTTGTCAGTTCAAAGTTGGGGTTCAAAATAAGTACGAAAATTTGGTTTCTTGAAAGTTTGAATTATGACCGGGAAAAAGAAATTCGGATCTGGGGTATGTTTTTCCTGTGAGATTTTAGGGACAATTTTCCTTGTTTTCCTCCGGTTTTCCTTGTCCCTTGTTATCTTGTCATTTCTGAAGCTCTCAGCCCAGTCTTTATCAGTAATTTTGTTTTGAAGCCCCAGTCTTTATCAATTTCCGTTTTGAAGCCCTGTCCTTTATCAGCTAGTTTTATTTTGAAGCCCCCCTTTTATCAGCTACTTTTATTTTGAAGGACACCGCGTGACTTCTTATCTCTACTTCAGTTTGTATCTCAATCTTGAAGTTGTCATTTTCCTAGTTTGACAATTTTTTCCTCTGCATTTTCCTCAATTGACACCGATTTTGATCCAACTCTAAATCGATTTTTGTTTTCAATCTACCAATCAATGAATCTCCTATGACCCTTTCGACCCAGATCAATTCGATTCTCTGCCTAATCTATTAAGTTTTCAGTGTTTCCTCGTTGATAAGACTTCATTTCTCGTGATTTCCAATTTTTTCTCCTTTTATCCTATGTCCTGTAAACCTGTTTCTATACCTCCTTTTATCCTATGTCCTGTATCCTGGAATGATGATGGATGTTGCAGACTGTCCAGTTCAATGGCAGAGGAAGACGTGCCCCGCCCCTGATTGTGCCGCCCCCAGGTGAGTCAAAATTGAAAGTTCTTTACTAGTTTTTTTTTTTTTTTTTTTTCAATTATCATTATTTTTTTCAATTATTACTGTTATTTGTTGTAATGTATGATTTTTTTTTGTAAAAAAAAGAAAAATATTTTTATTAAAAAAAAAAAAAAAAAAAAAATAGGTTTGATAGGTTGAAGGGAACTATCACTGCTAAGGTTTTAGCAGTTACAGTTCCCCAGAGAGCGAAGGGAAGGAAGACTGGATAAGAGAAAGCCAGCCTTTCTGCGACAACGATCCTTATCTGTTTAGGATAAAATGCGCCCCGGGCAGGCATCGAATCCGCGACCCAGCGCTTGGAAGGCAGACAAGGTTGGCTTGATACTTTTTAACCAATCGATTGAGTAGAGGTTTTTTTTTACCATTGTATACTATTCCTTTTCATTCCTTGTGTCATTTGATCAGTGGCTGGTGTAATCGGTTGTTGTTTACAGTAGTAACCTACTTGATTTCCAACGAATATGTACTGTCTACTGGGTTTGTTTAGAATATGTTGTTGACAAATGTCTGAAATAGTGACCATTAGGCCATTTTCCTTGTTTAGAATAAACATGTAGGTTTTATGATTTTATTTATACAAAACTACAAAAGACAACCAAGAGACAAAACCTCGAGCGCTTACTCATTGAACTGTCTTCGTATTTAATGTAAACAATAACGGGTGCACATCTACACTCTACAGTACCGTACAAAAAGTCTCTAAAGGTGCGTCCACACTAAAAATCAATCTAAGCGTCCTTCATACTTTTTCAAGAGGTTTAATAGAGGGCATTGTAACTGCTAAGGCCTTATCGTCCCGAAATCGAAGAGAGGAGGAAGACAGGATAAGAGAAAGCCAGCCGTTCCGAGAACGAACCTTGTCTGTTTAGGATAAAATCCGCCCCGGGTGGGAATCAATCCCACCACTTATCGCGTCCATCTCATTGGAGCAGTCAAAATGAATAATTTGGATTTGTTCTGTTTCAGATCATTTGAAAATCTACACAACGATATCCAAGACACAACGATGAAAATCAACACAACGATTCATACCACTACCAAGTCAATTCCAACCAATTTTCAGTGATTCCCAATCTCCTAATACTACTCGTGTGCCGTTCAATACAACTTCCACTAACACATACTAGTACTGTTCAGTACAACTTCCACGAACACATACTAGTACTGTTCAATACAACTTCCACTAACACGCACACCAGTCAGTGAAGTTGTGGAATGATAAGACCAGCCTTAGAGGTCAATAGCCTGACAACGACTCCAGTGAGCAATAGTGCGCGGCTACCAGCGAGGAAACTATCAGTCTGTTTGGTAAGTGAGATGAAATTTGAGTATTGAATTCGCTATTTTTTGCTTTGTTGGTTAAAAAATTAAAAGATTTTTTTTTAAGAGGTTTGACAGAGGGAACTGTAACTGCTATGGTCCTATCTTCCCGAAAATCGAAGAGAGAAGGAAGACAGGATAGGAGAAAGCCAGCCGTTCCGAGAACGAACATTATCCCATCAGGATAAAATGCCGAGCGGGAATCGAACCCGCGGCCTAGCGCTTACTAGGCAGGCGGGTTCTCTCATGAGAACAACGAAGAATTTCATCAATTCTTCATCAGTATTTCTTCCCTGAAAAGTAGTCTGTGTTTAAACTTGAATGAAAATCATTCCAATTTTCTCTCATGATGTCTTCATGAATCCTTCAATTTTTTTCTCTCATCTTGTCTTGTCTTCAAATTGGCTTCCTGTCGAGTGGAGAGAAAAAAATCCAATCTCAATACAAACAAACCAGAACAACCATCTAGGTATAAATTTCATCTCCAATTCTTCATGCTTGTCTATTAGGACAATCTTGACTGGAACGAGAGAATGTATTAGATCGCTAAGATTTTCTCTTGAATTCCCCTGAGAGTTTTGAAATCACTTCCAAGAGAGGAAAAAAAATCGAACCATCTAACTCTCAGAACGGTTCTGGTAAAGAAAAATTACAAATAATAAATGAATTTTTAAACTCAATCTAAGTATATCAAACAGGCAAGTTGGTGTGGTAATGCAAGTGGAACCATTTTTTATGAAACTATGTTAGGTTTGTCAGCGCAAATCGAGAAAACTATAACGAGGAAATTTTCGTGGTGTGAACATCACACGACTTTTCTTGTCCCATTGGACTTTCCCCCCTGGTGTTAGGCGAATGATTCTTTTGTGGGGGTTTTAGGTACAGTGTTAGAGGGGGTCTACACCCATAAAAGTTGGGCCTTAGCTTGGAGGTGTATTAATTGTGTAACCCTTTCTTCCCTGTTTTTCAATTCGAAAATAACTTTTACGTGATCTCTACGAGGGAACTGTAACCGCTAAGGTATTATTGTCTCGAAAACGAAAAAAAAAAATAATAAATAAAAAAATAGGAAGACAAAAAAAAAAAAAAAAAAAAAAAAAGAGATCTCTTATCTTTGATTTTTCTTTCTTTTTTGCCCTAGCTCTTTTTTGTGCTCGGAGATGGCCTTGATTTTTGAATAAGAACAATAATTGTTCTTGATTTTGTTTCAAAGGGCTGTGACTTTGATTCACTTCTGAATAAGGACTTGGGTGTCCTTTTGTTCTTGTCAGTTTTTTTGTTAATCACTCAAACCAGAGCATAACCAAGGCCTTTCTTTAACAACCAATTTAAATTTCAATGCTACTTGTCACCTTGTACGATATGAGTTGAAAGTTTTAAAATAGAGAATAAACAAGACAATAATTAAAATTAAATTAAATAAATGAAATAGTAATCCTCTTCCACAAGTCTCTCCTCAAATGTCCCCCTCTCTGTCGACTCGGAAAACCAACCTTTTACGCACGCGCCCTCTCTCGGCTATGCGGTTTTCTTTGCGCCCCAATAAGATCTGGGTGTGGGGGTGAAATTTTTTCGATAAGACTGAGGAGGGATATTTTTGAGATTTTGAGGGCGACTCTTTAAGTTTTCCAGTCAATGAGGTGACCTCATTGGGCCAAGTATTATGATCTTGTGGCGTAAAGTGCCACTTGAAATTCAAGCCTTGTTTTGAATCAATTTCGATCAGACTTTGCTGATATTTTTTGCAGTTTTGTCACTAGCTCGTTTTTTTCTCCTCTCTTGAGGGGGTTATAAATAGTTTGACGAAATCTCTTTAGAGGGGGGATATCTTGATTGATTCAGTTTCTTGATCCTTGATATTTGATCGAGATCAAATTCTTGTTCTTATTAATTTGCAAGGGTTTAGCCTTCTTTTACATCTTTGTAATTTGATCCAAGTAAGGGAAGTTTTGTTACAACTTTTGTCAGTTTAAAGTTGGGGTTCAAAATAAGTACGAAAATTTGGTTTCTTGAAAGTTTGAATTATGACCGGGAAAAAGAAATTCGGATGTTTTTCCTATGGGATTTTAGGGACAATTTTCCTTCGGTTTTCCTCCGGTTTTCCTTGTCCCTTGTTATCTTGTCATTTCTGAAGCTCTCAACCCAGTCTTTATCAGTAATCCTACCAAATTTCAGCTTTCTAGGTGTTGTGGTTCTCGAGATAGAGCGATCAGTGTGTGAATATGAAATGTGAATGAGTGAATGGATCTTGTTTTTATAATATAAGATTTTGTTTTGAAGCCCCAGACTTTATCAATTTCCGTTTTGAAGCCCTGTCCTTTATCAGCTACTTTTATTTTGAAGGACACCGCGTGACTTCTTATCTCTACTTCAGTTTGTATCTCAATCTTGAAGTTGTCATTTTCCCGTTTTGAAGCCCTGTCCTTTATCAGCTAGTTTTATTTTGAAGCCCCCCTTTTATCAGCTACTTTTATTTTGAAGGACACCGCGTGACTTCTTATCTCTACTTCAGTTTGTATCTCAATCTTGAAGTTGTCATTTTCCTAGTTTGACAATTTTTTCCTCTGCATTTTCCTCAATTGACACCGATTTTGATCCAACTCTAAATCGATTTTTGTTTTCAATCTACCAATCAATGAATCTCCTATGACCCTTTCGACCCAGATCAATTCGATTCTCTGCCTAATCTATTGAGTTTTCAGTTTTTCCTCGTTGATAAGACTTCATTTCTCGTGATTTCCAATTCTTTCTCCTTTTATCCTATGTCCTGTAAACCTGTTTCTATACTCCTTTTATCCTATGTCCTGTATCATGACCCTTTTGTCCCAGATCAATTCGATTCTCTGCCTAATCTATTAAGTTTTCAGTGTTTCCTCGTTGATAAGACTTCATTTCTCGTGATTTCCAATTTTTTCTCCTTTTATCCTATGTCCTGTAAACCTGTTTCTATACTCCTTTTATCCTATGTCCTGTATCCTGGAATGATGATGGATGTTGCAGACTGTCAGTTCAATGGCAGAGGAAGACGTGCCCCGCCCCTGATTGTGCCGCCCCCAGGTGAGTCAAATTGAAAGTTCTTTACTAGTTTTTACTTCAATAGGCTTGATAGGTTGAAGGGAACTGTCACTGCTAAGGTTTTAGCAGTTACAGTTCCCCAGAAAGCGAAGGGAAGGTAGACAGGATAGGAGAAAGTCACCCTTTCCGACAACAAACCTTCAAACGGTGTGCGCGCGTTTTTTCTGCAACCGGTGTCACGCTTGTTTTTTTCGTTGCATTTTCCGTTGAAATTTTCTGTTTTGCATGACTTTTTTTTTCTCAAAACGATTAGTTTTCGTTTCGCATGCTTTCTACTTATGATTTTTGCCTAATTTTTTATTCTGAACAACTTAGGGCAAAACTTGACCTTTTTTGGGGCGATTCGTTCCCCAAGAAAGGAATAATCCTAACGTCTAACCCATTATTAACTCACACGTTCATGTCAGTTTTTTTTGCGTCCATTGTATAAATTTTCGGACACACCAATTAACCTCTGTATCCGAATTAACCACACTCTTAAACCGGACATTAGGGTGATCTCTGGAAGTTGTTTACGCCGGCTTTTTGGTTGTTGAAAAAGTCCGGTTTTGCTAAGCAATTTCTCGAGCTGTGCACCACGTTTGTGTCCGGCAATTCTGTAAATACCAACTTTTTTTTCGGGAAAATTTGTATAGGACTTTTTTTTTCCACCAAAATTTTTTTTTTTTCTCCTTACAAAACACCGTTTTTTTCAAGCGGAGCACAGTTTGAGAACCACTGGAGTAGAGGTTTTTTTACCCTTGTATACTATTCCTTTTCATTCCTTGTGTCATATGATCAGTGACCGGTGTAATCGGTTGTTGTTTACAGTAGTAACCTACTTGATTTCCGAGGAATATGTACTGTCTACTGGGTTTGTTAAGAATATGTTGTTGACAAATGTCTGAAATATTGACCATTAGGCCATTTTCTTTGTTTAGAATAAACATGTTTATAATTTTATTTATACAAAAGACAACCAAGAGACATAACCTCGAGCGCTTACTCATTGAACTGTCTTCGTATTTAATGTAAACAATAACGGGTGCACATCTACACTCTACAGTACCGTACAAAAGGTCTCTAAAGGTGCGTCCACACTAAAAATCAATCCAAGCGTCCTTCATACTTTTTCAAGAGGTTTAATAGAGGGAATTGTAACTGCTAAGGCCTTATCGTCCCGAAATCGAAGAGAGGAGGACAGGCTAGGAGAAAGCCAGCCGTTCCGAGAACGAACCTTATCTGTTTAGGATAAAATCCGTCCCGGGTGGGAATCAATCCCACCACTTATCGCGTCCATCTCATTGGAGCAGTCGAAATGAACAATTTTGATTTGTTCTGTTTCAGCTCATTTGCAAATCTACACAACGATATCCAAGACAGGATAGGAGAAAGCCAGCCGTTCCGAGAACGAACCTTATCTGTTTAGGATAAAATCCACCCCGGGTGGGAATCAATCCCACCGCTAATCGCGTCCATCTCATTGGAGCAGTCGAAATGAACAATTTTGATTTGTTCTGTTTCAGCTCATTTGCAAATCTACACAACGATATCCAAGAAGTTCATACCACTACCAAGCCAATTCCAACCAATTCCCAGTGATTCCCAATCTCTTAATACTACTCGTGCACTTCAATACAACTTCTACTAACACATACTAGTACTGTTCAATGCAACTTCCACTAACACATACTAGTACGTAGTACTGTTCAATACAACTTCAACTAACACGCACACCAGCCAGTGAAGTTGTGGAATGATAAGACCAGCCTAAGAGGTCAATGGCCTGACAATGACTCCAGTGAGCAACAGCGCGCGGCTACCTAGCGAGGAAACTATCAGTCTGTTTGGTAAGTGAGATGAACTTTGAGTATTGAATTCGCTATTATTTTTTGTTTTGTTGGTTTAAAAAAGAAAAGATTTTTTTTTTAAGAGGTTTGACAGAGGGAACTGTAACTGCTATGGTCCTATCGTCCCGAAATCGAAGAGAGGAGGACAGGATAGAAGAAAGCCAGCCGTTCCGAGAACGAACATTATCCCATCAGGATAAAATCCGCGCCGGGCGGAAATCGAACCCGCGGAATAGACTAAGACCTTATCGCTCCGAAAGCGATGAGAGAAGAAAGACAGGATAGGAGAAAGCCAGACGTCCGTTTGGGATTCAGGATAAAGCTCGCCTCGAGCGGGAATGGATCTCACGGCCTAGCGCTTACAAGGCAGGCGGGTTCTCTCATGAGAACAACGAAGTATTTCATCAATTCTTCATCAGTATTTCTTCCCTGAAAAGTAGTCTGTGTTTAAAAACTTGAATGAAAATCATTCCAATTTTCTCTCATGATGTCTTCATGAATTTTGATTTCATCAATTCTTCGTCAGCATTTCTTCCCTGAAAAGTAGTCTGTGTTTAAAAACTTGAATGAAAATCATTCCAATTTTCTTTCATGATGTCTTCATGAATTTTGATTTCATCAATTCTTCATCAGTATTTCTTCCCTGAAAAGTAGTCTGTGTTTAAACTTGAATGAAAATCATTCCAATTTTTTCTCATGATGTCTTCATGAATCCTTCAAATTTTTTCTCTCATCTTGTCTTGTTTTTAAATTGGCTTCCTGTCGAGTCGAGAGAAAAAAAAATCCAATCTCAACACAAACAAACAAACAAACCAGAACCATCTAGGTATAAATTTCATCTCCAATTCTTCATGCTTGTCTATTAGGACAATCTTGAGTGGAACGAGAGAATGCATTAGATCGCTAAGATTTTCTCTCGAATTCCCCTGAGAGTTTTGAAATCACTTCCAAGAGAGGGGAAAAAATCGAACTATCCAACTCTCAGAACTGTTCTGGTAAAGAAAAATTACAAAAAAGTACAAGTAATTATTATTACTTTTTTGGATTTTTTAACTCAATCTAAGTATATCAAACAGGCAAGTTGGTGTGTGGTAATGCAAGTGGAACCATTTTTTTGTATGAAACTATGTTGGGTTTCTCAGCGCAAATCGAGAAAACTATAACGAGGAAATTTTCGTGGTGTGAACATCACACGACTTTTCTTGTCCTATTGGACTTTCCCCTTGTGTTCGGCGAAGGATTCTTTTGTGGGGGTTTTTAGGTACAGTGTTAGGGGGTCTACAGCCATAAAAGTTGAGCCTTAGCTTGGAGGTGTATTAATTGTGTAACCCTTTCTTCCCTGTTTTTCAATTCAAAAATAACTTTTACGTGATCTCTAAGAAGGAACTGTAACCGCTAAGGTGTTATTGTCTCGAAAACGAAAAAAAAAGGAAGACAGGACATGAGAAAGTCGGCCGTTCCTAGAACGAAACTTATCTGTTCAGGATAAAATCTGCCCCGGGCGAGAATAGAACCCGCGACCTAGCACTTACAAGGCAGGCGTTCTACCCTCCTCCAAGCCAACTAGGCTGGCGCTGAAACATATTTAGGCTCTAGGGACCTCCAAACTTGTTACAAAAACGACCATCGAAAATTTCAGTCTTAACCTTTCCTTGGTATAGGATAAGGAAAGTAAAACCATTACTTTGCTTCGCTCGACTATATCTGTTCCACAAGTACAGTAAATTCAATTAAAATCAAAGTGTTATCTGTTCAGGATAAAATCTGCCCCGGGCGAGAATCGATCCCGCTACCTAGCACTTACAAGGCAGGCGTTCGACCCTCCCTCCAAACCAACTAATAATAGTGCTTATTTATACTGCTCGCATAGGACTGAAAAGTCCCTTTACTCCAGCAGTAGGCTACTACTATTATTGTGGTCAAATTCTCAAATTATATTGAGGATAAAATTCCATACCTCGGCTGGGATTGAACCCACGCCCTCCTGTTTAACAAGCGAGCGTCTTGACCACTACACCACCGAGGTAGGTTGTAGACCGAACACCGAAAGTAGACCCACTTAAAGGAAGATCGGAACCCTTGCGCTGAAACATATTTAGGCTCCAAACTTGTTACAAAAATGACCATCGAAAATTTCAGTCTTAACCTTTCCTTGGTATATAGGATAAGGAAAGTAAAACCATTACTTTGCTTCGCTCGACTATATCTGTTCCACAAGTACAGTAAATTCAATTAAAATCAAAGTGTGAAGTATATAAAATTATCAGAGAAATTTTTCCTTCGCTCTGTAACTACTCTGTTGTAGTTATTATCATTTCGTATGGAACTCTATTACTCTACAGTAGTTATTATTATGAGTAGCAGCAGCATTAGGTTATTTATTGCACAGGAAAAATGTGTTCGCGTTTCTTTAGTTCATTACACACATATTGGGAAACGTTATCTCTATTTGCTAACTGCTGCTGGTCTCTTGATGGAATTGCTGTTGTTGCTGTAACTACTCTATGGTAGTTATTATCATTTTGTATGGAACTCTACAGTACTTATTATTATGAGTAGCAGCAGCATTAGGTTATTTATTGCACAGGAAAAATGTGTTCGCGTTTCTTTTCTTTAGTTCACACATATTGGGAAACGTTATCTCTATTTGCTAACTGCTGCTGGTCTCTTGATGGAATTGCTGTTGTTGCTGCTACTGTTGTTATACTGCTCTTGTTGTTGCTCTTATTTTGCTGTTGTTGTTGATTTGCTACTGTTGTTATATTGCTCTTGTTGTTGCTCATTTTGCTGTTGTTGTTGATAATAATGGTTAATTTTATTCCTACTTGGACCGAAATGAACAGTGTTCGGTTTGTGGGAATCGATTTTGGAACGCTTCCTAAAAAGCAACTTTTGCACGTCGCATTTGACGAAATTCTGACGTCACAGTATTGTAGATTCGTATAAGCTTAATTCATCCTTTGGGACAGTTCACCCTATACTTAAGCCTTAGAGTGGGCTTTTTGTGAATGAAGTTAAGTTGAAACTATGTCACAGTTGCTATGTATAATAATGGTCATGTAAGGGTTTCAAAGGTTTTTCTTCTGTAATGTGACGTCATAACCTTTTGCAAGTCTGAAGTATGTTATGGAACGTAGGCTTGTAGGCCAATTTGGGAATAGGGCCGCTTTTAGAAAGATTAAACTGTCGAAAAATGAGAACATACTATCAAATAACGCTGGTAGCAAGACCGTACGATTCTTACGTCCAATGTTCGTTTCTCGAGTCTCGAACTTCTTGCATTAGATTGCGATACAAATAAATGAACGTAGCTATACAATTTTTTATGCATTTTAAAGAGAAAGTCCCAGGCCCAAGATATGGCTACTGACAGAGAGGTATTTATTACTTTAAACAGCTCGTAGAGTTATTCTTATATTGAATTACGGGGTGTAAAAAAGAAGAAAAATAGTCAAGTGCATTTACTTGTGCACACACAGCAGCCCACCTCTGTGGCTGAATGGCCAAGAGCACTGACTCTCAACCCCGAGGTGCTGGGTCCAAATCCCGGCCAGGGCGGAAATTTTAGGTAAAATTTTTGGGATGGAGGTAGCGTACTTCTGATGCTAAGGCTAGGGACAATCTTTGCAAGAGAAACTGATACGAGCGAGGTTCACCAAAAAACACGCTTGAGGGTAGAGCCAGCTTTTTTCAAAAAGGAAATCGACTCGGTCTCAGGAAAAGCTCTAGGTAGATGATCCCGCCCCGGGCGGATTTCATCCTAAAGAGATGAGGTTCGTTCTCGGAACGGCTGGCTTTCTCCTATCCTGTCTTCCTTCTCTCTTCGCTTTCGGGACAAAAAACAATAAGACCTTGGTAGTTACAGTTCCGTTTAACAAACTTTTTTTTTAATTCCCTGGTTAAGTGTAAGATTTACATACCCTGGTACTGAATTCATCGTGGTATCTTGTGGTCTGACCGTATCGGATCTGCTACTGTTGTTATACTGCTCTTGTTGTTGCTCTTATTTTGCTGTTGTTGTTGATAATAATGGTTTGAATTTTATTCCTACTTGGACCGAAATGAACAGTGTTCGGTTTGTGGGAATCGATTTTGAACGCTTCCTAAAAAGCAACTTTTACACGTCGCATTTGACGAAATTCTGACGTCACAGTATTGTAGATTCGTATAAGCTTAATTCATTCTTTGGGACAGTTAACCCCATACCTAAGCCTTAGAGTGGGCTTTTTGTGAATGGAGTTAAGTTGAAACTATGTCACAGTTGCTATGTATAATAATGGTCATGTAAGGTTTTCAAAGGTTTTTCTTCTGTAATGTGACGTCATAACCTTTTGCAAGTCTGAAGTATGTTATGGAACGTAGTCTTATAGGCCAATTTGGGAATAGGGCCGCTTTTAGAAAGAAACTGTCGAAAAATGAGAACATACTGTCAAATAACGCTGATAGCGAGACCGTACGATTCTTACGTCCAATGTTCGTTTCTCGAGTCTCGAACTTCTTGCATTAGATTGCGATACAAATAAATGAACGTAGCTAAACTAGGAGAGAATTTGTGCTGTGTCCAGTTTTGAAGTGCGAGAACACAATTTGTTTGAGAATTTATTCTCTACAGGGTGTAGCCAATAGTCGAGGCCACTCGGTTATTTGTAAACAGAGTCGGGCGATTTTCGTTTTGGTTTGTAAACAATTCCAGCTGTCTGTCCATTTCCTTTGGGAAATTTCCTTCGAGTGGGTGGCCCTTTTCTGATTGAGGAAATCTGCGAGCATTGGAAGGTTCAGTCGCTCCTTTGGGGGCCCCTCGTAGAGTCTTTTCTTCGGAGTTTTACAGTAGTAGTAGCCTACTGCTAAAGGGACTTTTCAGTCCTATGCGAGTTACTCGAAAAAGATGAGATCCTAAATTTGGGTCCCACCCTATACTATAGTTGAGTTTTGTAGTCTCACGCTGGCTGGCTTGTTGCTGTAGAATCAAAAGAATTGGATCACCTTGCTCTATCAAGCGAAACTGTACCTGAGTTTAATACATGTTCTCCAACCGAGTCTTGAAATGTTTGATCACTCGGCAGAATTTCCTTCGATTGCGCGGACTTCAATTCGATTCGCTACGGTCAAGTTTTTCCATCCATTTGCCTGGTCACAAAGTAGATTTCATAGTTCTCTATCTATCTAGCTAGCTATCTGGTGTACTTTGGAATTTTCACTATTTTTTCTCTCCTTTTCACTCCCCTTGTCTTTTCTTATTTGGAGTTTGGGTCTCTTCAAACCAAATCTCAAAAGTTCAGCTTCAAATCAAAAGCTCAGGAGTTGTAGCCTTCAAAAAGCGTCTCTTAATTTGTTACTTGTAACATCGATTGCAAATCTTTTGACAGAATACTTTCTGGTGTTCTCGTGTTGACCCAGCACCATACTACGGGATGGGCATGCACATGCGTCGAATGTAGCAGTTGTTTCATTCCTACGAAATAAAAACGGCGGTGAAGCACTCATCTTTAAAAAATAAATGAAAAAATCCTTAGGTTTGAATCAACAACCTTACGCTATTATCTCACCACAGCCTGTTTACAGATGGTCTTTGATGTTCCAGCAGTAGTGAAAAGAAGGCCAGGTTCTCTTGCTGTCGTATTGGATTTGATATGAGAAATATACATATGGTCTTTTATGTTCCAGCAGTAGTGAAAGGAAGGCCAGGTTCTCTTGCTGTCGTATTGGATTTGATATGAGAAATAACTAGGAGAGAATTTGTGCTGTGTCCAGTTTTGAAGTGCGAGAACACAATTTGTTTGAGAATTTATTTTCTACAGGGTGGCGCCAATAGTTGAGGCCACTCTGTCATTTGTAAACAGAGCCGGGTGATTTTCGTTTTGGTTTGTAAACAATTCCAGCTGTCTGTCCAATTCCTTTGGGAAATTTCCTTCGAGTGGCCCTTCCTTTTCTGATTGAGGAAATCTGCGAGCATTGGAAGGTTCAGTCGCTCCTTTGGGGGCCCTCATAGAGTCTTTTGTTCGGAGTTTTACAGTAGTAGTAGTAGTAGTAGCCCACTCCTAAAGGGACTTTTCAGTCCTATGCGAGTTACTCAAAAAAGATGAGATCCTAAATTTGGGTCCCACCCTATACTATAGTTGAGTTTTGTAATCTCACGCTGGCTGGCTTGTTGCTGTAGAATCAAAAGAATTGGATCACCTTGCTCTATCAAGCGAAACTGTACCTGAGTTTAATACATAGTTGCTTGGAAAAATTATGTTTAAGTTGCTTGGAAAATTGGATTTTCTTCACACACTGAGGTAGTGTCAGCCATATTGGCTGGGTTTTCACAGCTAGTTGAAGGAAGAGGTTTTTTAAATGGTTTTTCGATCCACGACTTAAAACTGTGAATAATTCACAATGGAGGTTGGAATTTTCAGTGGGTGACATTGAGAGTTTTAAAATTACCCAGGTCCCATTGTGTATGTGTGTTACGTGTGTGATGAAAGACTGAAGAGGATTTTTTCTTCCTAGCTAGTTTTTTTTATGGTATTGCTTAAGATTGTGTTTCAATTTCACGGCTCATGATTAGAGTGTTTTGGTTTAAGTTTGAAAGATATACTGAGAGGAACTGCCTAGTCTTCAAACTAACTACACAAGTAAAACTTTTCGGCTGCTCACGACGGTTAGCTGAGGATAATTTTGTAGTCCAAAAATTTGAAAGATTGAAGAGGATTTTTTCTTCCTATTTTTTTTTTTATGTTATTGCTTAAGATTATGTTTCAATTTCACGGCTCAAGATTAGAGTGTTTTGGTTTAAGTTTGAAAGATATACTGAGAGGAATTGCCTAGTCTTCAAACTAACTACACAAGTAAAACTTTTCGGCTGCTCACGACGGTTAGCTGAGGATAATTTTGTAGTCCAAAAATTTGCTCTTTCATTTCTTAAAATGCCTGTGATAAATTGAAATTTTAAATTTAATTTCAATTCTAATACCTTTTATTTCAATCCTTGATTTTGAACGACTTGTTTTAATTCGGGATCCCGTCTTCTTTCTTGTGTTCCCAGGTTTTACACCACACTTCGACCTCAACCACCTGTTATGGACCTTCTGAAAAACGCTCGCTTGAACTGTGCTAATATCAAGAAACAATTTTTGGACTCTTTGCCGAGAAAAAGGAAAACATACGAACCATCCCGAAATCAAGATCGCGGATAATAAATAGCTTCGTTACTTGAACTGAGTTAGGAATGAGAATTAGATAGTTTTGAAAGAAGAACTAGGGCGTTTACTAAGTATTATGGGTTAACGATTTGGGCTAAGATTCTAATGACCGGGCCCACACTTTGGGATAGATATCCTATTGGGTTAGGCAACATGATTAGCTGCAAATTCCAAAATTGTCCTATCAGGATTGCTCAATCCAATTTGGTTTAAATTCTCTGAAGTTTTGCCCCGGACATTAAGATTTTCAATCTGAGAATAAGGGTTTTAGATGCATATTTCTTTTCTTTGTTGAGGCCTGTCGAAAATTTGGTTTGCTTTTTTTTTTGTGGTTTTGATTGATGACCAATTTTCAAAGGCAGAAAGGTCGGTTTCTTTGTTTATTAGTGATAATCTTTTTTCTGTGATATTTAGGGCTGTGACTTGGGATGTAGAATTTAGATTAAATTGTATTTTATAATATTTACGTTTATCTTATTTAACAGTAAGATGAATTTTAAATTTCACACTTAGCCTTGTAGCGTAGAGTGAAAATAAACCAATAAATTCAGATTTTCTAGTCAGAATTTTTCAAACCGTACATTTCCAAAGCTTTTTATTGTAGATGTTTTTGTTGGCTTTCTTGAGGAAAATTTATTGAAGTACCGCCCTTTAAAAGGGCATTAAATTGGTTGGGCTGTCATTTCTGCCCAGGCCACACTTGGAAATCAATGTTAATCCAAATTGATCGGGCTATTTCATTGGTTAATCCTTAATTCAAAGTTCATCATTACCCAGTTACATTGCTTAGTCCAATATTGGTTTAAGTTTTATTTGACAGGGTGGTCCTGAGCATTATTCAGCTTTCGTTTTTAAACTAATGACCATTTCTATTGCAAATGCAAATCACCGAATAGCAAAGCAAAAGCACAGCAAAAAGGACCAACCAACCAACCAACCAACAAGGGTACACTTTTCCAAGTGTGGCCACGTACAAGTCAGGAAAGATTTTCAGTCTCTGTACTTTTGGGTAAAAAAAAGCTCATTTGGAACTTGAACAATTGTTGGTGTTATTAGGGATATTTGGGGGAAAGAAATAGACTGCCATAAAAGATATTTATATTTCCGAAAATTCGACACAGCTCAAAGTTAACTCTACAAGGCCCATTATTTTTATTTTTTCGATCAAGCATTTGTGTAGCTTTCTATTTTGTGAAAAATATTTTCAAAATTTTGCTGAAATTTGTGTCCTGTGATTAAGCCTGGATTTCATCAAGTGATAATAGCATTACAGGCCGATTTTTTAGTGATAAAAAGAAATCATCAGGTACGGATATTATTTGATTTTCCATTATTTTTATTTAATTTGTTTGCATTAATATCTAATTTTGTTTAATATCTATCTTACAGTTGTAGTTTTGATGGTTCTTGGACAGCTATTCTCTTTTCTTGGATAATATTTCCCTTTTCAACCTTCATTTTAACATTCTCAAGTATTCTTTTCCCTATTCAACCTTCAGTTTAACATCCTCTATTTTTTATTTCCTCTTTTTAACCATCAGTTTAACATCCTCTTGATCTTTTGTTAACCCAGAATTAACCCTGGAAGTAAACACATATTTCTATCGTTCCTTAATATGTAGATTAGTTTCTCTTTGATCCTAATTTATGGTGTTGATTTTGAAAAATTAATTTAGCAACTAACTTTTCTTACGGACTATAATTCCACTTATTTTCCATTTATTTTTGAACTTGACTTTTTACAAATTTGGTGAGATGAAATTCAACCCGAATTTTCATCTCTGATATTAATCTAACAATTTTGCTCTCATGTTAAACTCGCTTTTATTTTTGCATTTCAAGAATTCATCGGTTGTGGTAGATTTAATATGAATTATTTGCCTCGGTATTTTTAATTAATTATCTGATTTTATTTAGGACCTCGTCCGAATTTATTCAGGATCTATTTCCACCAAATTTCAGTTTTAAATTTATCTATCCTTTTTTTTTACCTAGCAGAAAATTCTCAAGATATTTTTTTCCTTCCTTTCTTTGACCTTTTTAATTCCTAGTTATTTCCTCAAAATTTTCATAGTGTCCCTTAAGTCCATTTTCCACAGAAAAGAGATAGCCGTTCGAAAGTAGGTATCTTATGCCTCCATAGATGTCCTAACTACCGTATGATTGTGTATTTAGTTGTTCCCTAGTCACTCTTTTTTAGTTGCCAAAGCAGATCTTTCAACTTAAATAATCTAGCTAAAACCATAATACTGGGACTTTTTAGTCTTAGCTGACAGTATAAGGTATATTAAATAAATTAAAAAAAAAAAACATAAACACTTAAAGTGTTTTTGTTGGGATCTATCAAACTTATATTATATTCCTAGATCTAGCTCTAATGGTTAAATGGTTGGTACGCTTACCTGGCAAACAGGAGGTTCAGTTCCGGCCCAAGACACAATTTCAAAACTTCTACTATCTGTAGAAAGATCTGTTTTCACCTAGCTTATCCTAAAGCTTTTACGTACGTTGAAACAAGACCTATCCTTAAATTTATTTAAACTTTAAATCCCTTTTTAGTTTGTAGATAATTTTGTTTCTAGACTAAGTATATTTTTAGTTATTTTTAACGTTATTTTGTGTCACAAAAGAGTTGATTTTAATTTTGTTAACCTATTGTTTATTTCTTACCTTTGTTGCTAAAAAATATTTATTTTTCTGTTTAGCTGGTTCTTATTTGAGTTAATTTTCTTTTTATTTTCATTTAAGATTTTGTTTATTGATATTATTACATATATTAATTTTATTTGATGTTTCTTTGATTAGTTCAACTGCACGAAGATTGCTCCATTGCCTGTTGTTGAGTTCCCAAATTAATTATAGGATTCCCTTAAACTATAAATAGGTGGGACTTTTTAGTCTTAGCCGACAGCTGACAGTAAAAATAAGAGAAGATTAGATGAATCCACCTTTTCCCTGAAAGTTCACGCATGGAGCCCCCTGAAGATTCAGTAATTTAGTACCAAACCCTAAAAAAAATAGTGACATTTGTAACTGTCAGCTCCCCTAAATAGTTTTTCTGGGTTCCCTCAATAAGTGAGAAAATTTTGAGAATTGACAGCCCCCAAAATGACAATTGAAGGTATATGTGGAAGATGGTTTAGATTTTTACTTTTTTTTTTCTTTCTTTGTAGATCTTGAATAGGTGGTATTCAAGGCCGTTTGTAGGTTACTGCCCCCTCTAGAAGATATTTGTTAGCTTCCCCTAACAGTTTTTTTAGTTTCAGGAAACCAAAACTTTGTACAAAATTTGAGTTTTTCGTTTGCTTTTTTTTCATAGCATTTTTTCCCGTTGCATTTGCCTTTAAGGAAACCTAGAAGAATTTTGAGCATTTTTCCCTCTCTTTCTCTTTGCCTCCTCTCTCGTAAATTTTGTGGCTTGTTGCGCTGCGCTTTTGATTCAAGCAAATTGTACAGAAACTTTTTCTTTCACCACGCCCCTCGCTATTCAATCCTTTGTTGCCTTTATAACCTATTGTGTTGTGTGTTTTCGTGTTAAACCATCTGTCATATAAAAAAGTTGAGAAAAAATTACGTTAATCTATTTACCTACACTCTCTTTTTGGCAAATTTGGAACAGAGCCAACCTTTGGGGCCAATAATGTAGTAGAATGTAAAGGAAAAATATAAAATAAAAAAAACAACATCTCAGTGATTCCATCTCTTTGGTCCAACCGCGATTTGTTCGCGGTATCCGCGATTTGTTCGCGGTATCCGCGATTTGTTCGCGGTATCCGCGGTTTGTTCGCGATATTCGCGGTTTGTTCGCGATATTCGCGGTTTGTTCGCGATATTCGCGGTTTGTTCGCGGTATCCGCGATTTGTTCGCGGTATCCGCGGTTTGTTCGCGATATTCGCAGTTATGGGTTCGATCTCAGGCAAACGCAGATTTTTTTCAGCTCTTTTTTTTACCGCAAATAATTGATGAAACCAAAATTTTCGCCTGCGGCCGGTCCTAAAAATTTTAGCAGCTCTTTTTTTTACCGCAAATAATTGATGAAACCAAAATTTTCGCCTGCGGCCGGTCCTAAAAATTTTAGTTTCTATAGATTGTATAGTTCACAATTTTTACCTGCGACGCTGTTCCTCATTCTTTTCGTGTTAACCTTCATCCCCCAGGATGTGTGAATGTGTAGACCGAAAAAGTACAAAAAAAAATGCGGCGCAGTTTTTTCATGTGCAAATGGAGGACTTAAGCCCTTACCCTAGTGGGATGAAAAAAGATTGGAGAATTAATGTTGAACAGGCTAACTTGTGCCTTTTTGGGGACCACAAAATTTGGCGATTTTATAAAAGCCCAATAATCCCTTGGGTCTATAAATAATAGAATAGTAAAAATTTCAACCATTTTCAAGGCCTTCCTATAGGATAAGGAAAGTAATGCATACCTATTTTGGCTTAATGTGTGCCTATTTTGGGGGCCGCAAAATTTGACCTTTTTCCATAAATTTTATATCAACCAAATCCGATTTTTTTGTTCTTGTTTTCTGTCCGCTTAAATTTCCCCATCTTTGTTTTTATATAGTTTAAGATTTGAAAATTGAGTTTTGTTTGCAAAATTTTCATTTTCCGGGGGGGAAAGCTACGCTGAAACAAACAGCCAAGGCGAGCTGGTTTTCTAATCTTGAAATTTTTAGTATTTTTGGCTCCCTTTGATTTTGTTCCGGGGTTTTGTAGCGCTTGACAAACTAATAAAGCCCTTAAAACGACTAGAATTTGGTTTCCTTTAACATACTTTGTTTTGGGGGGGTTTTCTTAGTCCCCTAAATTTTGTCAAGCCCCCTTAAAATTTGAATCCTGCAACTGCCTTTTTCAGACTTGAAAATTAAAATTAAAAAGTAATTTCTCTCGTCAAATGGGGCTTGAAAAGATGTCTCTTTTTGGGCTGAGAGCTCCCAAAAAAATCACCTGTGTTATTTTCAGGTGGTTCTGTTGTAAACCACATGGTTTTGTCATAACAGGTGTGCCTTTTCCACAAGCTAACCCGTTTGTGAAATTTGTCTGTTGTCTGTTCAATAACTCTAATTCCATTAGTCAAACGAAAAACTCAATTTTGTTCTTTTATAGTTTACCTCAAGGTTAAATCCCTTTTAATATAAGATCAAATTCTTTTCCGTCAGGGCAACATAAAATCAACTCTTACCTTTTGACACGAAATATTTGATTTGATTTTGTCTTTATTACTTCCCCAAAAAAGTTCTTGTTTCAACGTAGCTTTTTCTCACTTTGCTTTCTCCAATCTTTTGCTCTTTCTCTATTGTGCCTATGTCCGTGTGTGCGTGTGTTTGTTCGTGTTTTAGATTTTTTTTTCCCTTCCATTTCTTCTGAAAGTTCTATGCTTTTTTGTTTTCCTATTTTTGTGTAAAATTTTGCGACCAAGTGTTTCAATGATGGGTTGCAGATTCATTGAAAAGCAGAAATAATAGAATTGGCTGAAAAAAATGGTAAGCCAAAAAAAGCCATTTTTTCAGCCAAAAAAGAATTGGCTGAAACATGAAATGTATAAGGATAGACAATAATAATGAAACAAATAAAAAGAAACAAATTGAAAAAAAAAAAAAAAAAAAAAATGGTATACAATTTAAACTGGAAAATCAACTCAAAGAATTGAATGCTTGGTTGTGAAATATGTTTAGCTTTCCTTTTACATGTAAGTACTGTGTATGTGTACTAACAGGGATCTACACTTAGGGTAGAAATCAAGATAACATATATTTCTAGGGGAAAGCCGCCGTAATATAAATTTTCAACTGCACACTGAAATTTTATGTGGATATGTCCTTTAGAATTTGGTTTGAAATAATCTCGTAAAACAGAAAGTGGGAGAAAAAATAGTAGATTTCTTGGAAAAACACTCGGGAAAAGTTGTTGCAGGCTTAGAAATAAAATGGGTAATCAAAAAGTTAAAAAAAAGTAATTCAAAAGGGGGAAAAAAAGGTGTAGAATGAGGGAAAATTGGTTTGTCAAACAGAACCATCTTTCATAGGGGTAAAAATCTAGTGTCAAAAGAAAGGGAACATTTTGCTAAATCACTTCAATCTAGGACTTTTTTGTTCTTAAAATTATTTTTTTTTTTCAACAAAATTTGATGATAAAGACAAGGAAATCTAGTGTCGAAAATTTAGTCCAAAAAGTCTCATCTCTGTTTCGTTCGGGCAGGTCTGCTCCAATCTCGACTGCGGGACATGATGCTATCTCGTCCTCCCGGTGATTTGTCTCACTTTCTGATGCGGGACTTTAATCTGCAGAAGAAAGCGCTGGATTTTCTCAACTTTCGTCATCATCTGGATATGGAGGAGGAGTGGAACGAAAATTCTGCGGCACAGGTGGGTAGAGTCTCAAGTTCGATTCCCAGAGTCGACAAAAAACGCACTAGTTCCTATTTTGGACATATTGAACGACCATTTTATTACCAGTCAAATTTACGAGACCTTGGTTAGACTGCGAGAGTAAATGGACTTTTCAGTCCTATGCTGGCAGAGTATTTTCTGCTCTCTTTCAATTGTATATATTTCAACGGGTTACTTTCTCTTATTCTCGTGTGTTGACCAAGCACCTAAATGGGAAGACCAAGTACCTAAATGGAAACACTTACACTCGTATTTATGAACAAGAATGATCGTTCTTAGATCAGTCTCAAGTCAAAATTGACCAATCAAATGCCTTGAGACTATGGTTTCATCATTTTTATTGCACAGAATTAATTTTCATTCAGCACTTTTCCAATGATAAAAGTGGGTGGGGTTTATTTAGAATCAATAATCCCTGTAGCTCCCTCGTCAAATTTGACTCTAGGAGCGCAATTTTCAAGATATATCTTGTACCAATGAGGCTTTTTTGGAACGCAAAATATCTACTTCAATGCATAGTAAATTATTCCGAAGGCAAAAAAAAATTAATTAAAAAAAAAAAAAAAAATCAAAAATTTGTTCCTTCGGGCCGGATTTGAACCAGCGACCTATGGATTACAATGCTTAAACTCTACAGTCCACCGCTCTACCAACTGAGCTACCGAAGGATGAGAGACGAGGGGCAAACATTGCCAATATAAACTCGCTCGACCATCATTAGAATCCCTCTTACCCAAACGTATCTTCTCGTTACATTTGTACTAATGTTATTCATCTCTATGTACAGATATTGACAGAAATGAGCTACTGCCACCTCAAAAGGATGAAATCCCATTAGAATCCCTCTTACCCAAACGTACCTTCTCGTTACATTTGTACTAATGTTATTCATCCCTATGTACAGATATTGACAGAAATGAGCTACTGCCACCTCAAAAGGATGAAATCAAGGATAACCAATGGCTTGGAGTTTCCGTACGAAGTCACCGGGAACATGGAGGCAAAGTCATTGTAAGTATGAGAAATCTGCATGGGTGTCAGCCAAGTAAGCTTGGAAGGTAGGGCGCCTGCCTTGTAAGCGCTAGGTCGCAGTTTCGATTCCCGTCCGAGCCGAACTTTATCCTAAACAGATAAGGCTTACCATCATGGGATTCATGGGGTGATGTAGGATATAGGACTTATTTACACCACCCTTAATAATATAGCCGCATGATTCATGATGACATTTATTAGTATCCTTGTTATGTATCCTAACATCCAAATATTTCGATAGAGTAATAAGAAAAATAGACTCTTGAGTGGAAGGTAACCACTAGGCCAGGTTAATGCTGAAGGCATTCTCTACCACCTTACCCTTAGAGCTCCATTATTATGTCAAATAAATGAGGATAAAATTCTATGCCTCGGTTGGGAACGAACCCACGCCAACGTCTACCAGGTGAGCATAGACCACCTTTTTTCGATAACGGCCGCTTGAAGTAATAATAATAATAATAATAATAATAGTGCTTATTTATACTGCTCGCATAGGACTGAAAAGTCCCTTTAACCCAGCAGTAGGCTACTACTATTATTGTGGTCAAATTCTCGATTTATATTGATAAAATTCCATACCTCGGCTGGGATTGAACCCACGCCCTCCTGTTTACCAGGCGAGCGCCTTGACCACTACACCACCGAGGTAGGTGGACACTTCTCTCGTGAGAGGGAGCTACAGTAAAATTCACCCTAGTAATGTATTCAAGTCAACTTGTACGTATGTACGATTGCACGTTGATCAACGAGTACCTATGTAAGTTCAACTTAATTGAAGTTTTTCATTTCCTGGATGATTTCCCTTCTGCATAGGAATGTGTACTGTATAGGCTATAGGATTACAATATAACGTGGGGAGAACAGCAGGGAAATGGGAAAAGTGACTGATGTAGAATGGGCGAGAGAGGAGATGTTTAAAACCGTGCTTTTTCTGTGACTAAATGCAGTTTTTGTTTCTCGAAGTGAAGCATTTAATCCAAACGTTGTCTGCTCTTTTCACAGGCTTGGAAAAGTTCCTCACAAGCAAATTTTGCGGCTGCTGACATTTATAAACAATATTTTGTGTTTAATTCTTTGATTCGTTTGTTCCAATTAATGTTTGATGTGTTAACAAAATTGTTACCTACTTTAAGTTTGATTGTCGTGTAATAATAACAACTATGACTTGCAACGCTCACTAATACAAAAGAAGTAATGCCTAATTGCCTACAGCCTACATAATACAACTATTTATTAATAAAAAGTCTAATCTTCAATACAAGATGAAATAACGCTTTAACATTATTTTTTTCTGAATTTCTCTTGATGACAGTATGATTAGTATTTTTATCCCACTTCATAAAAAATAAATAATCAAAAATATTTATTTATTTTTTATTCACATAAATAAATAACTTGACGCCAATTTATTGTTGCTGTATGATAGCTGAATTGAAAAATTCTCGAGAAATGAGCGCGAAAATTGCGCCTATTTTTAGAACAATATGAAAGGGGATGTGTTGTTGTTCTATTTGCATGATACCAACATTAATATTATAAGGCACTTGTTAATTGTTCCGCGTATCTCTTGGGTCTTGACATACATTCAATTGCTCACTATAGACTCTATAGTCTATAGAGTACATAGATACTATGTATAAATAGATCATGAGAAGTGTGGAAAAAAATTTCAAACATGTTTGATTTTACGATAGAAACATAGTAAATGTGACGACAAAATGAAATAAAGCTATTACCTATTTATTTAATTAATTTACTAAATTTATGGCGCCAAATCGTCAAATACAAAACTAATTTTACTGTCATCTTATTCTGAATTTTCATTTTCTAACTGATCATACTGTTTTCAATAATGAGAAATTTTAATAACCACAAAAAGTTATGATATCCTTTTAGTTTCACTCGAATTAAATTATTTTAACAATTAATCCACCCAATCGCGACAAGATCTTCCACGGTTCTGCAGTTGGCTATAAGATTTGATTAGACTCGATGTTTCTACGAACTCCTTAAGTAAAAAAGTAAAGGCCAATCTTTGTAAATAATTTATTCTATGGTGTTCTTCCCTTCAAAAGGCTCAATCGCTCGGTAATGGTGCCATCTTGTAAAGGCCAATCTTTGTAAATAATTTATTCTATGGTGTTCTTCCCTTCAAAAGGCTCAATCGCTCGGTAATGGTGCCATCTTGCTTTCATGAGGTTGATTATAAGGAGTGCTATCGCTGCATATCTTTAGATTACTATCATGAGAGTGACCACCATTGTGTAAATGAGCTTTTAAACTTTTTAGATTGTCTTGGGTGTGTTCAGTGTGGGATTTTTTTTCTCCAGTTTTCATTGTTTTATTGTAAATATTTATTCATAAATGTTTTAGATTTAAAGTTGGTGCATGTTTCATATTTAGATTGGGTAAATAGGCACAACTTGAAATTGTATAGTTTGTAGCTACTCGTAGACATACCACTTACATAGCTACAAATAGACATTTTAAATGTAGCGTAGGTATGACCTATTTATCAGCATTTTTTTTTTTTTTTTTTTTTTTTTTTTTTTCCCATTACATGAATTACTTGAAAAAAAAAAATCTGTTGTGAGGCAGTGGGAATAGGGTGGAAAATCTTGAAAAAGTAGACTGGAAATTTGGAAAAAATTGGGTTTCATTTATTGGGTTTCATCTTATTAATTTTCATTCAGCACTTTTCCAATGATAAAAGTGGGTGGGGTTTATGTAGAATCAATAATCCCTGTAGCTCCATCGTCAAATTTGACTCTAGGAGCGCAATTTTCAAGATATATCTTGTACCAATGAGGCTTTTTTGGAACGCAAAATATCTACTTCAATGTAGAATCAGGAAAAAATGCCTCTTTCCCTTATGCCAACATTAACGTTGAAAGAAAGTGTTCTGCTGTTTTTTAATTTGAAGACTTTGATCTAAGTTGATTTTCAATACTGTTTAATTACCTACAATGGCTGAAAACTTTGATTCGGTAATTGAGGCCATTGAGTTCCTTGAAGATTTCCAGAGAAATGAGCATCAGTGGTACCGATACAAAGAAAGAGGAGAGATTGATATTTTGAGAGAGAAACCAAATTCTGTCCCTGAATCTATCCGTAAAAATGGGATCTGAAATTTTAGAATAGGTATCTGTTGAGTTGGAGTTCTAATGTAGTAAGAAAAGATCACTTTGAAAATAGAACATTGGAACGAATTTATTTAACAAATGTCCCTAATGTTTGTGTTGGTGAAATCTGCCATTTGAATTGTAAAAGGAGCCCCTTACAGAACACATATTGTAGATATGTTGAATTGTCTTGGTATTCTCAATGTCAGGGATACTTAATATCCTGCTTAATGTCAACAAGACTCAAATCGATGAACTTCAGATTCTGCAAAACAAATGTCTATAATGTTTGTGTCGGTGAAATCCGCCATTTGAATTGTAACAGGAGCCCCTTACAGAACACATATTGTAGATATGTTGAATTGTCTTGGTATTCTCAATGTCTGGTAGTGCGTCTGCCTTGTAAGCTCTAGGCCGCGGGTTCGATTCCCGCCCGGGGCGGATTTTATCCTGATGGAATAATGTTCGTTCTCGGAACGGCTGGTTTTCTCCTGTCCTATCTTCCTTCTCTCTTCGATTTCGGGACGATAAGACCTTAGCAGTTACAGTTCCCTCTGTCAAACGGAGGTCTTGTATGCTCCTAGACTTTGTGAGTCTCTTATATCCCTATGAAGAGAATTCCATAATCTGACTGCAGACTGCTCAATTGCCTACAAATCTATAATTATAGTTACAATAAATTACCTAAAGATCTCAGGGAGTTGAGGACAGCTTTTTAGGACGCAGCTCAAGAAACAAATGAGATCTAGGCAGTTGAAGCTGGAGGAATACTGAATACAAATATGTTTGTAAAATTGGGTCCTTTTTTTACTATAATAACCCCAATGTTGATTTTTCTGTATTTTATCATTCATTGTACATTCTTTGTTACACCTATGTTTAATGTTGTAAGATAATAGCCATCGATGCTAAATAAATAAATTCAATTCCAATATTATCTAGGAAATTGGGTACAGAAATGCTGTTTTAATTTAAAGATTTTTGATATTACTTTTAGGTAGGTGTAGGTATGCCATCTTCTTTATAAAATCTCTTCACATACAGCATCTTGGTCTTTATTTGTAATTTTATCTGTATTTTTGGTAACTACAGACCTACTACCTAGATGTCCTATTGATAATAGGTTTGTGTTGATTGGTTGGTTTTTAAGATAGGTAAGTACCTCTACCTACCCTGAGTAGGTAACTACCTAGTGGTATTTCACATCAAATGTTTAGACAAGGAGCCCTTTGAACAACACTTCCGAGGTAGGTACTGGGCAGTCCTTAGCAAAACACACCGAGAAATGTTTTCATTTATAGGTCACTTGTCCCAATCATTTGACAATGAAACTGATAGGTGGATAGGTACCTTAGCTATCCCTCTTTACCTAACATTTTATGATTTTTATGTTACTATTTTACCAACCCAAAGTAGTTTTACAATAAATAAACATGAGTAATACTCTGCCTCTGAGAGAACAATATTACACACCAAAATAGTTGGTGTTTCATAGTTTTGAGGATCACCAGCACACAAATAACAAAACATGCATCTTACCGTACCAGGAACAGGGCAGATTCTTCTCAATAATGGTGAGATTGAAATCCATGATGAATTCCCTAAAAAGGGTCCTTGTTTATGCACAGAGGTAACACTACACTTTTCAAAAACCCTTTTGGTAGGTTGGTTTGTAACTTTTTAGAAAAATAAGAGCAAATTAAAGTTACAAGAAAAAATAGGAAGTTAAAAAAAAAAAAAAAAAAAAGAAAAAAAAAGTGTTGGACAGTATTTTCACTAGGTAAGTACTACAATAGAATATGTGTTGTGATTAAGATAATGCCATCATATTTTAGTATCTTTTTAAAGATCTTTTGAGATAAAGTGCTTTATATTTTCCTCACAAGGCACCACAAACATGTAGAAAAAATCTTCAAGACATAATGTGTACACCACAAAACCAGGAGCAATATGTTTAGGCAGTCACTTCACTATAGGTGTTTAACCACATTTTTGACAGTGTTTAAACTTTGTGAATTACCTACTGTTGACAAATCTTGATCATGATCATCTTGTTATCAGACCAATGCCGTATTGATTGCAGTATTTCATATTGAATCTAAAAGCCATTGAATATTTCTAATGAATAGAAAAAAGTGCAATAATCATGAGTATCTTGAACATAGGTAAAACAAAATGTAAACAAACATTTTGTTTATAAAGAGAAACAAATGAATAATTAATTTGAATAGTTGAAAGAAGAGAGTATTTGGGCAGCGGGATGTATAAAAACTGTGAGGGCATTCGTATTACCTACTATTTATAGCTAATTGCAAGTAGGTTACATCTTTCCTACCTACCTACAAGATACACATCTGCTGCACACAAGTTAGACTGAAGGGGTTATATTTATGTACAGAAACTAGTATCACTTGCCAAAAATAGTTACTTAGCTTCCATTACTTTGTAAGATTGTTTCGGAATTTCAATTCACATCTCAACGCAGGCATGGGCTATGTAAGAGCATGCATTGTGTAAGAGGATGAGCTTTATTTAAATCACTTTATTGACTGTAATTATTGTACTGATATTTATTAACGTTGAAGAAAAACCCGAAGTTCCAAAGACAACACCCAAACAAAGAACTGGGACAATCAAGAATGAAGACTTGAAAGTATTCCTTAAACTTGATGAAAGTATTACCAACCTGTTGAAATCCTACTTGGCACAATCAAACTGAATTCCTTCACAACTGATGTCACTTGCTTGACAGCTTGTCTTCAGTGTTTCTGTTGCAACACATTGAGTGGGGTAGAACAGACCCCATTTATCCTGCTGGTATGGGATGGAAAAATCCCTCTATCCCTACAGTCTAACATACTTGGGCATCAAGTACCTGTTGTACCTAAATTGGGGGAATCATAATCCCTTCAGAACAGTGTTACCTAGCAACCTAACCTACATGAATATGACAAAAAAGTGTCCTATACTTAAGCCAAGGTTAGGGCAACTTCTGATTCAGGCTTCCAGACAAGTAATTCACTATACAAACAGCAAGCATGAGAATTGACATCTACCTAGTCTTTGTGGAAATTTTCATTCCAGTTCAGAAGATGTCTGAATGAACTTCTTGTAACTGGATATAGAACTACAAGTTTGAGAAGCTTAGAAATACCAGGAAAGTTGGACTTTGGCTTGAGAGGTTGATATAAGAAGGTACCTACTTAGGTTGGCTGTATTGCTGGGCCTTAAGGCAAAAACAATACAAAAAAAGTACTAAAGCGGTAGGTATCTTTTGATAGTATCTGCTTAAGTAAAAAAAAAAAGCTGGGGAGAGAATATATCTCCAACAGTTTGGTTCACCTACTTAAATAAATCAAATAAAAACCTGCTTACTTAGGAGGTAAGTACCTATTTAAATAAAAACATGTACTTAGATAAGTACTTAACAAAATCAACTCATTATTTTTTATGACTGAAAGGCATGCAAAAATCTAAGGGTTGATTGGTTGGTTTTTAAGATAGGTAAGTACCTCTACCTACCCTGAGTAGGTAACTACCTAGTGGTATTTCACATCAAATGTTTAGACAAGGAGCCCTTTGAACAACACTTCCGAGGTAGGTACTGGGCAGTCCTTAGCAAAACACACCGAGAAATGTTTTCATTTATAGGTCACTTGTCCCAATCATTTGACAATGAAACTGATAGGTGGATAGGTACCTTAGCTATCCCTCTTTACCTAACATTTTATGATTTTTATGTTACTATTTTACCAACCCAAAGTAGTTTTACAATAAATAAACATGAGTAATACTCTGCCTCTGAGAGAACAATATTACACACCAAAATAGTTGGTGTTTCATAGTTTTGAGGATCACCAGCACACAAATAACAAAACATGCATCTTACCGTACCAGGAACAGGGCAGATTCTTCTCAATAATGGTGAGATTGAAATCCATGATGAATTCCCTAAAAAGGGTCCTTGTTTATGCACAGAGGTAACACTACACTTTTCAAAAACCCTTTTGGTAGGTTGGTTTGTAACTTTTTAGAAAAATAAGAGCAAATTAAAGTTACAAGAAAAAATAGGAAGTAAAAAAAAAGTGTTGGACAGTATTTTCACTAGGTAAGTACTACAATAGAATATGTGTTGTGATTAAGATAATGCCATCAAATTTTAGTATCTTTTTACAGATCTTTTGAGATAAAGTGCTTTATATTTTCCTCTCAAGGCACCACAAACATGTAGAAAAATCTTGAAGACAGAATGTGTACACCACAAAACCAGGAGCAATATGTTTAGGCAGTCACCTCACTATAGGTGTTTAACCACATTTTTGACAGTGTTTGAACTTTGTGAATTACCTACTGTTGACAAATCTTGATCATGATCATCTTGTTATCAGACCAATGCCGTATTGATTGCAGTATTTCATATTGTTGAAGAAAAACCCGAAGTTCCAAAGACTACACCCAAACAAAGAACTGGGACAATCAAGAATGAAGACTTGAAAGTATTCCTTAAACTTGATGAAAGTATTACCAACCTGTTGAAATCATACAAAATCAATATTGGCAGCACAGAACTAGATGGAAAATTATCGAAAATAAATGATTGTGTTGAGAAATTGGAAAACTTCTTTTCACAACTAGAGGACACGACCAAATCTTTGGCCAACGATATTTCTAATATGAAACATTCTTTGAATGAAGCTTTCGTCTATGCTCATGAATCTAAAGACCAGTTGGTGAAATATGAACGGAAGAAGAACCATGACAAAGATCCAATGGAAGGTATCATGATTACAAAGAAGTCAATGAATCCTATTGTTGAGAAGAAATTGATTTCAATAGAAAATGAAATAAGAAAGTCCACGTACTTCGTACGATCTTGTATTCAAGAATCCAGACCCATCTTACAACATTTGGAACTTGTCAAATCAGGAAAAAATGTTTTAAACTTCCAGTCAATTCTGCAATCTATCAATAAAGAAAAGGCAATGATTTCCAGATGTTCTCTTATGCTTGACGAAATAAATAGGGACGTTGTGAAGATGTTCACCAAACAGCATATTCTGAAATGTCCGAGATCCTCTCAGAAAGAACGAGTTGTTCTGGACAAGAGAACTGACAAACCTGCCAAACCTGTAGATAAATTCCAGGCAATCAAAGAGCAAATCAAAACCCGACCAACAATGTCAAATGAAAAAATGAACAGATTAAAAACGCTGCATGTGACCCAGGTTTTAGAACCAATCAGACATTCTGATTTGAACCTTACCAGTTCTAAAGGCCTCAGATCATCTGATTTACTTACGTTATTCAAATCCCCTCAGAAACCGCAGTTAGTTTCTCAAAAATCAAAGGACAAATCACCTCCACAGCTAGCAGTGGAAAAAGATGCTGAAAACAAGGCAGCCACTTTCACTATTACCACGCCTGTTGTAAGCAAGACAAAACCATCTGTACCTACGGCTCTGTTTGGTAATGAAACAAAAGCTATTGTTGTACCAAGTCCAGTACTATGTGAGAAGCCTGAAATCAATAAGAATACGACTGCCTTTATCATTGACACTTCCAATACTAAAGCGAACGCCACCAAACTAACCTTTGATGATAGTATGGTAGCCTCTGCGGCATTTGGCAAAGAAATGACGAAAAACTTATTCACTTCTACACCTGCAGTTACCACTGCTACCAAGATGCCAAACTTTGCCGTACCTACACCCAGTATTCCAAACTTTGGTGCAACATTCACCAAGATGCCTGAGCCGGCCAAACCTCAGGCAGTGAATACTAAACCTAGTTTAGAATTCTCTATACCAACCACTAGCTCTGCCCCTTATTTATTAACTTTAGGAGACTGCTGGAACTATCATCCTACACTATTTGACAAACACCTTTGATTTTTAATTAAATTATCTTCCATTTTAGAGGCACTATTTGCGGAAGACTTTAGGCCTGATATTTACCACCACATGAATTATGTATTGCACTTCAAAACGGCGGAAAAACGGCACAATTTGGCAAGGAAAAACCGACACAAATTCACAAATTTTCGACCAAATTTTTTATCATCCCGTGAGCTTTTTGCTTTTTTTTCTGATTTGTTTATTTCTTTACCCCACCTCCCCTCTCCAAGAAAAAAATGTACAACGCCATCTTTGAAATGTTGAGCGGGAATTTTTAAAGTCCAAAATGAACAAGAAGATTTTGAAGTGTTTAGAACAGGAAAATTCGTGATTTCAGAACGAATATCTAATCTGCTGAATATATTAAACCACTTTTAATCCGTCTTATTAATTATAATCCATTTCAGAGTTAAAGAAATGCAAAAATTATCCATGCAATGTTGCAATGGAATCAAAGTTAGTTACTCTACTCACCGCTAGAGCACGGTACTTTACGGGTGCTTTTCTGCTGCTTTCATTTCATCGCAGTTTACCGTCAGACCGTCACCTGTGTCACCCGTTCACATATTCGCCAAACATTATTGGTGAATTCACCAGAAATACAGCTAAAGTCTTGCTTTCCTAAAAATGCTAAAATCTTTAATTTTGAGTTTTCGAGCTCAAAAATCCAATGAATGAATATAAACGCCTAGAATACTTTGAGTATGCAATGTGCAACAAATACTATCGAAGAACCCTGATTGCATATTCAATAAATTGTAGGCGTATTTCCCATATAACCTCCAAATGTTTGGATTTTGGATTTTAATTAAAAAAAAAAAAAATCAAATTCAACAGAATACAGAAAAAACAAATCTTTCACCCGGTAATCCGGATTTTCTTAACTCCAGTGCCATTTGCCATTGAAAACTTTGCAGACAGTGATTCAAGTCCAGTGAAATGCTTGATTAAGCTTTTCCCAGTGTTCCAGTACCCATAACAACTCAAAGAAACTATCCTACACTCTGACAGCTTCAGTAAGATAATACCCATTAGATCTACCTTTAGGTAGGTAGGATAAGGACCTTACTAACTTACCTATCAGGTTTATCAGTGATTTTCTATGTGATTGTTGATTTAATGGCTTAGCTGAAGCCATTCATGTGATGGTGATGGTCTGACAGAGGGAACTGTAACTGCTAAGGTTTTATTGTCCCAAAATTGAAGAGAGAAGGAAGACAGGATAGGAGAAAGACACTGACAGAGGGAACTGTAACTGCTAAGGTTTTATTGTCCCAAAATTGAAGAGAGAAGGAAGACAGGATAGGAGAAAGACAGCTGTTCCAAGAATGGACATTTTCCCATCAGGATAAAATCCCCGCCTGGACTGAAATCAAACCTGTGGCCTAGCGCTTACAAGGCAGACACACTCCAACTAAGCTTACTAGGCTGACTGCATTCAGTGTGTATTTGTGAAACAGGCCAATGGACCTCTCACAAAATCTTAAATACAATTTGTCAAAATAGGCACTTGGTAAATAAATTACTTGATCTTTTATTTCAAAATATGTTTGATTTCTATTTGCAGAATCTCACAATGGAGCCATGTCCACCAGGAAGAGAAGTGACTGATTTCCAGTTCAAGCTCTTCTCCTCTGTGCGTTAGTAGTTTTAGTTTCCTCAATGCAGCAAGTGTATCAAGCGCGACCACTACTACTTCTACTGATGTAACCACCACAGCCACCACAAGTTCTTCTTCAGAATCAGTTGCATCCATTATGTCCTCACTGAGTTCCTCAAGTGCGGTTACAGGAGCTTCAAGTGTTTCCAGCATATTCAGTGGTACATCTAAACCCAGCACCAGTGTGTTTGGTCATCAGGATAAAATCCCCCCCTTAACTGAAATCAAACCTGTGGCTTAGCACTTACAAGGCAGACACACTCCAACTAAGCTCTCTAGGCTGACTGCATTCAGTGTGTATTTGTGAAACAGGCCAATGGACCTTTCACAAAATCTTAAATACAATTTGTCAAAATATGCACTTGGTAAATAAATTACTTGATCTTTTATTTCAAAATATGTTTGATTTCTTTCTATTTGCAGAATCTCACAATGGAGCCATGTCCACCAGGAAGAGAAGTGACTGATTTCCAGTTCAAGCTCTTCTCCTCTGTGCGTGTATTTCCCGCCATTGACTACCAGAACTTCTTCAACAATCCATCCAATACAGTAACGGCCTCTAACAAGCATGGACTACTCATTGTGGGAACTCCGACTGGATTTCAAATTGTAAACCTTGCCCAGTTTGTTTCTCCCAATGCAGCAGAATTCCTGAATGAATGTACAGATTACCCAAGGCGAGAATACAACATCAATGCCCAGCCGAGTCATATTGCACTCAACTGTGATGAAACACTCCTCTCTGTGGCACATCAGAGTTCAGACAATGCACCACTTGTTAGAATATACAAGATGGCATCTCTCACGAATCAGAGTAAGAACAAAGTTGTTAAGATACCACTAGGTCCTCCTGGTACATGTATCATGGATTTCAGCTGGAACCCTGTGATCCCTGATCTTCTGTCTGTCTGTGTATCCAACGGTTGTTTGTGTCTCTACTCTCATGATGATACCGGCAAGAAACTGACCATGTTGCCACCTGAGAAGCGTCTCTCACAAATCAGAGTAAGAACAAAGTTGTCAAGATACCACTAGGTCCTCCTGGTACATGTATCATGGATTTCAGCTGGAACCCTGTGATCCCTGATCTCCTGTCTGTCTGTGTATCCAACGGTTGTTTGTGTCTCTACTCTCATGATGATACCGGCAAGAAACTGACCATGTTGCCACCTGAGAAGCGAGCACAAGTCCAAATAAGATCTTTGGTTCTACGGAACCTACTGCACAGCAATCAGCGCCATCATTTGGTATGGGATCTGGTGGTAGTCAGTTGACATTTGGTAATCTGGCTCAGCAGTCCCCTCAGTCTGGATTTGGATCGTTTGGTCAGACACAAACTAGTCCACCACCTGCGTTTGGATCTCAACCGGGTTTCCCCAATCCACCTCAAGGAGGATCCTCATTCTCAAGTTGGCGATAGGAAATAGAATGTACGTTTTAGTTTTTATTGTTGTTTTATGTAATCATGTCCCGGTTGTAATCATGTCCCCAAGACAGTATGCCCTGAGTGATCAAAGTCTACCAAACAAAGATTAAACTTCAAATTTAATTCCGAGTCTAGAGTAAAGCCATCAAGAATGAGCAATGATCATTGTTCAAGTACAGATGGGAGGAAACTTTTCATATTATAAATAAAGGAAACAACACTAACATGTTAGGTACTCTGGCAGGAGGTACATTACAGCTCGTAGGAAATTTTCTCATAGGTGTAGCACTAGTGAAATATTCCCCTCTGTCGATTTCAAGATATTGTGAGATAATACCTCAAGTATTTTTTCCTACCGCCATGCGCGATTTGATACATGATATGTATTCTTTGTTTTGAAACTCATGTATATTGTATAGTATTGTTTAAAATTAAATATTTTGGTATTTTGTACATACTACAATACATGAAACTTTCTCCTTTATTTCTCAATCCTTGTTGATTATACCTACACAATACCTAAGTACCTAACTTCCAGGAATCAAACATGCCCGACCGGATTAGAAAAAGAGGAAGAAAAAACTCATTACAAATTTCGTTGTAAATAAATTTATTTTATTTATTAGATCTATTCATAATAATAAAAAATACAAGAATTTTATAGAATATAGACGTAAGTTGAAAGCAAAATTTATTTACAAAAATATTCTGTTTTAAGCCTATAATATCGTAGCTCAAAGTTGCGCCATCGAGCATTACTCTCGAAAATTATCATTATTATTAATTTTTGGAATACTTGTCCCTGGTACAATGTCCTAATGGTTAGTTATTTCTAGTGGTTGTGGAAATTCCCAAAAATAGTGCAACAATAATAATACATAATAAAAAAACACCTAGGTAATAATAAGAATATTCACGGCTTCCCCCGAGGTATAATAGCGGACACTGCATCTCCAAACTCCCCCCACTGCGAGCGCCGTGTCTGATACACATACACCCACGTACCCAACACTATAGCCCATACCGCGGCCCCTAGCGCTGATATTATCACGTAGCGACGCGCTGCGCTACGGATTCTAGTGCGCCGCTCCCCCTCACTCTCATCTGTTGGTTCTGGCTCCACACTGACCAGATCTGCGTGACCGAATGCCTGTAATCAGAACGAAGTATTGTGTTAACTGACATGTAGAAGACTGCAAAGGTCTTATAGCTTATCGTCCCGAAAACGAAAAGAGAAGGAAGACAGGATAGGAGAAAGCCAGCTGTTCCAAGAACGAACTTTATAATATGTCGAATACTCGTGTTAACATGTAGAAGAAAACTTTTTTTTTTCTTTGGGAGGTTTGATAGAGGGAACTAACTGCTAAGGTCTTAAATACTCGTGTTAACATGTAGAAGAAAAAATATTTTTTTTCTTTGGGAGGTTTGATAGAGGGAACTAACTGCTAAGGTCTTATCGCTTATCGTCCTGAAAACAAAGAGAGGATTAAGGCAGGATAGGAGAAAGCCAGCTGTTCAAAGAACGAACCTTATGTGTCGAACCCCCGACCTAGCGCTTACAAGGCAGACGCCCTACCCTCCAAGCTGACTAGGCTGGCTGGCTCAAACTCATTTTAGCAAGTTACCTTGGAGGGTAGCGTGTTGTAAGCGAGAAGTTGTGGGTTCAACTTCCACCAAGAGTGAACTTTATCCCAAACAGATAAAGTCCGTTCTCCGAACGGCTGGATTTCTCCTATCTTGTCCTCCCCTTGTTTATGGGAGGTTTATCATTAAATTCTCTTTTCTTTCAGGTGGCCCAGCATTATTTGGCGGCTCAAATGGCGTCCCACGCCGCCCAGGCGTCTAGAAAAGAGAATCACTCCCCCATGAACTCTATGCCCGGGTCTCAGCCAATGTTTAAACGGAAGAAGGTGGTACGGGAAGATGGAAGTAGTGAGAACAAGTGGGTGATGGATCCTGAGAGTGAAGTCCTGAGGGATATTAGCACGAGCGGCTCAGGTGAGTTGAACTGCTATCACGTGAGCTCACGTGACGTGATATTAGTGTGGTACGGGAAGATGGTAGCAGTGAGAACAAGTGGGTGATGGATCCTGAGTCAGAAGTCCTAAGGGATATTAGCACTAGCGGCTCAGGTGAGTTGAACTGTTATTACGTGAGCTCACGTGACGTGATATTAGTGTGGTACGGGAAGATGGGAGTAGTGAGAACAAGTGGGTGATGGACCCTGAGAGTGAAGTCCTGAGGGATATTAGCACGAGCGGCTCAGGTGAGTTGAACTGTTATTACGTGAGCTCACGTGACGTGATAGTAGTGTGGTACGGGAAGATGGTAGCAGTGAGAACAAGTGGGTGATGGATCCTGAGTCAGAAGTCCTGAGGGATAATATGAATTTGATGGCACATTCGTTCTCTTTTGACAACATTTTTGATGGCAAATTTGAGGAAATCAGGATGTATGTCGTAAATTATTGGTGTAAAAAAAAGTGGATATAACTTTCGAAATTTTTTGATATTGGCTTGTTACAAGCGCATATTTCGTGTTCTGCCCCTACCTTCTCCAAGAACAAAACAGTGAAGCCTCCGGCGTCCGGAGCTAAGACTGCAGAGTTATTTTCATCTGGGAAACCTTCCTAGAACCAAAAGTAAATGGGAAGAGGAAAAAAAGGCTGATCATTCTGCCAGAATAAAGATCTATTGGCTAAAGAGAAAAGATGAAAAGAAGTAAGAATTATGTAGACCTCTGTAGGGCAAAGAAAACAAAATACCCACCTAATTACAATAGAACTGGAATAGAAGACTGGAAAAGTTGTGACAGGTCTCACAGTCCGTAGAGTTTGAGTTGATCTTGTATATCTTGCTTGGAACCCAGATGAAATTTATCTTCTTGATTTTTCTGTTTATGGGACAATAAAACAGCAGTGACCTCTCTCAGGTCCACAGCTATAAAAATGATTTCGACCTCTAACACTCTAGATCTCTAGAAGACCTAACTCAAGTGTGAGAGGTCTCGTATCATTTTCATAGGTTTGAATTTTCAGGCCGCATCACGTGACTCCGCGCTAAAAGTCGCGCGTCTATGCTTACAATGTGCGGCAGGCCTCAAACCTCTAAAAAAAAAAAGTATTGGACCTGCCCAGGATTTGGTAGTAGATTTTATATTCTCAGTAAAGTCCACAGTTCACTAGTTACCTCTGGGAAGAACGTATTGGACCTGCCCAGGATTTGGTAGTAGATTTTATATTCTCAGTAAAGTCCACAGTTCACTAGTTACCTCTGGGAAGAACCACACGACATTGACCAGCCAGAGACACGGCAGGAAGAAGAATCCACCGAGGAAGTAGTAGCGACACACTTGCAGAGTTTTCATCGGGTTAGCACGCTTGGGTTGTGCAGGGCAGGGGGCATTGGTGGATTGCAAGATGTGTACAGGGGAGCCGTCGGCTACTCGAGACAGAGTGTTGTCTTCAGACATTGTGATCAGTGGAGAATCTGTGAAACAGAAGGGAGTTAGTAAGAAGGTACACAAGTAGAATAAGTACTGATTTGATTGGAAAAAAGAGCTGTATCCAGGTACATTTGACTATTAATTTGATTTTTGTCAGTTTTTAGAGAGCAATTTACCTACCTGATAAACTAAAACCAGTCTCTACTGTTGTCTCTAGAACCAAAAGTAAATGGGAAGAGGAAAATAAGGCTGATCATTCTACCAGAATGAAGATCTATTGGCTAAAGAGAAAAGATGAAAAGAAGTAAGAATTATGTAGACCTCTGTAGGGCAAAGAAAACAAAATACCCACCTAATGTGACTTTCCAAGCTTATAACTAGGCTGGAGTAGACGTGTTTTCAGGCGATGCCGATGATAGTGGGATGCTGCTATAGAAGTTCAGTGCTACATATGTATAATAATTGTTTAGGTTACAAGATGATGTGAAGCTCTGTTGTTTGGATGGGTGATCATGATCATGACACTGAACTGATTACAATCAGATTAGATAGTGTGATTGCATGCTAGATGTGATTAAATATTTCAAATTAGTATTCGTATTTCGCATCATATGCCTCGTTCTGCATGCGAACCATCAGCCTCCTGATTCGAAATCCACTGCGCTAACCACTCAGTAGACATAAGAGGTTGGTCGTTTCCATGACTACAAAGAAAGAAAGAAAGAGAGCTGTAGGGCAAAGAAAACAAAATACCCACCTAATTACAATAGAACTGGAATAGAAGACTGGAAAAGTTGTGACAGGTCTCACAGTCCGTAGAGTTTGAGTTGATCTTGTATATCTTGCTTGGAACCCAGATGAAATTTATCTTCTTGATTTTTCATCAATTTGAAAATTTCCTCCAATTGTTGAGACTCAATTCTGTAAAGAACAAAAAACAGAATGGTAAGTACCTACCTACATTAGAAAATCAAACAATAGAACTAAAAAAAATAAATGTGAAACAAGTCAAGTTTACCATAAGTATTGTATTTTTCATTATTCATTTATAATATATTATTCATTTTATTTTTGTAATATAAAAGACTTTGTCCAACATCTTTCCAGAGGGCAATGTGTTCATGATGTTTGAGCAATGGCCTTTTTGGATGACCAGAGATATTTTCCGAACCAAATGTATGTAAGTTACCTTTTCTCATTGGCCAATTCTTCTTCAGTGAGATGACTTTTCAGTTGATCAACAATGGTTTTGGATTGTCCAAGTTTCAGTTTGGGACCAATTGAGTCTTGTGATCCAGTGCTCTGTAAATAACATGAGATAAAATTTATTTAATGTTTATTGTAATAAATGATATCTTTTTGCAATAATTAATTAATTACAAAGTCAGTGCTCTGTAGAAATTATTGTAGTATGTTTGTTCACCATGATTTCCAATGATTTTTTATTGGGACTTTTCTTATCAACAGTAGAAAATATTTATGAGTGTCTCTTTCAAAATAAAATGACAACCTGGCATATTTCTCAAACAATGGATACTTAGGTACCTATAGGGATTAATATTATTCTGTCAGCTTACATGATTGTCTTTCTGTGGAGACTGATTATCCACAGCACCACCCTGGTCTTGAAATAGAAGTTTATCTGTTGGCACCAACCAATAGCTGTACACAATCACAAGAATCGATAGAACAACAGCAAGAACAAAGTAGCCAGAGAGGTTGTTGAGAAATACAAGCAGATTAGTGTTCCATGATTGAAATGAGTGTTGCATTATACATTGAGACTGAAAGAAAAAGAAACAAATGTTATGATCATTGTAATTCTAGGTACTTGTGCAGAAGTCACATCTGTGGAATATTGCTACCAAAGGAACTGGCACAAATGAGCAGTGACCAGTGTTAATATAGGGTTAGGTTAAACGCAAGAAGGAGTTTTCACAATTAGAGCAGTGATTAGTGTTATTATAGGGTGAGGTTAAATACAAAAGGAACTTTCTTTTCCATGGACGTGACTTCTACATAATTACCGAATGTTTTAGGTACTTGGTTCCATCTACTTCAGTATAGGTAGTCAACCAAAACAAAAGGATGAGATAAAAATGATAAATGAGATTCACTTACCACAACTAAGGATGAAGGATTAAACACTGGCTCTAGTGGCTAGGTGTGTACTGCTCACAGAACAGAGGTGGCTTTTTAAATTAATCCTTTTTGAAGAGAAAGTTGGCAAATCCTTCTGAAATCCTTTATTTCCTGATTATCCTGAATAATACTGAATATCCAGTTTTTCCTTTCTTTTTCTTCGGATTTCGATTTCTGAAATTTTGAATTTTGATTCTGACTTTTTTTTCTACAAACAAGTTTTAAAATTTTCCTGCTAAAAAAGGAATACAATCTGGCAACGTTGTAAATAGCCGGAAAAGCGCGGAGCAGCGAAGAAGTTGTATCGTGTGAAATGTGCTTGATGCTCACCACATTGCATATCTCATTCTAGTAAATAGGAGTAAGAATGCAATATATTTTTATTTTCTCTATCGAAAAAACGTTTGAAAATATTTTATTAATCTATGAATATGAAAGAGTGTGAATGTGATAGTGAATGAAATGTAATAGGTATGAAGTTCAAAGTAAAGTTATAAAAAATTAAGTTACGTAGGTAGGCACTATTGCACTAAGTGAGATTGTGAGAGGAAATGCAGGAGTGTGAAGTTGTTCAGGATTCAGGAACAAAAGCTTTAATCACTTGCAGAAAATATCATGTTCCAGTAACACCACCTCGGCAACCAACCAACCATCTTCAGCTCCCACTGAATTCAACATCCATGGAATTATACTCCACATCAAGTGATTAGCTGATCAGTGTTGATTGGAAAGCTGAACCCTTGCCTTGAGGTCTTGAGGTCACACAGGAGACCTGCGAGAACTAATTCTGTAAGTAAACCTCTGTCAACATTCTATAGAAAAGTACCTATACCAAAAACTACGTAGGTATTTTTCCCACCTATTTTTCTACATTTTTATTTATTCTACAAATCTACAGATAGGTATAGTAGGTAAATGGAACCTATCTACCTTTTACCTACATAGACAGGCCTCTTACTAAAATTATCTATTAATACCTTCTTAATATTGATAGCAACTTGATACGTAGATAGATAGGTAGTTAGATATAAGTACCTATTCAATAATTCAAGCGAAGTTGTGTTTGGTGGTCAAAGCGGTTTTGTATTCTAGATGTCACTGGATCGAGGTCAGGAAACGGTCTCATTTTCAATTTAAACATCACTTTTCTACACCTGTTCATTTCTCAGGCATTGAAAAAGAAACGAAATAGAAATACATAGGTACCTTACCTACCTACCTACCTACCTAGAGCTATTTGTAAATCAGTCAGCCTTGACACCTAGAGAGCCTGCCTTGTAAGACCTAGGTCGCGGGTTCGATTTCCGACCGGGGTGAGTTTTTCTCCTATCCTGTCCTCGTTCTTCTTTTGATTTCCGGACAATAATAAAAAATTATGTATGTAGGTACAATGTACAATAGCTGAGCTATTTGTAAATCAGCACTAAGTCAGCCTTGATACCTAGAGAGCCTGCCTTGTAAGACCTAGGTCGCGGGTTCGATTTCCGACCGGGGCGAGTTTTTCTCCTATCCTGTCCTCGTTCTTCTTTTGATTTCCGGACAATAATAAAAAATTATGTATGTAGGTACAATGTACAATAGCTACCTTCCTAGATTTCGATCTCAGGACAGACAGTTTTCGGCCAGTTCCCTGTAATAAAAACTCTTTTGTCCATCTTTTTTCAAGCCAAGGTATCTAATCTAATCCATAATCCAGAGTTTGTGGTAAAGGATGAATCTGCCTGCTTGCATGCTAGTAAGAGTAAGACAGAGACCAAAGCTCTCTCTCTATCTCATCGCTAGTCTATTGTTAAGTATTTGCTCAATGCTTGAGGTTTTATCTCTTTCTCTTCCATCGTCTGGTACCTAGGTACCTCTCAACTGGTTCTGGTTTCTGTATCGAGTCTGTGTGGTACTGTTTGTTAGTCCTCGGCAGAATATGTAGTACGCGAGTTCGAGTCCGCGCGAGGCGATTTATTTTGTGCCAACCCCTTTTTCTTTGTCTAAACTTTTGTAAAAAATAACTGCTGTAAACTTTTGTAGAAAATATTGTGAATATTTTGACCCAAATAACTGTAATTTTAGTAAAAAGTTAATGTAAGTGCAATATTTTTTGTGTTAAATATTATTCTGTAACTTGTATACTTTTTTCTCCATTTACCTACAGGTTTAAATTTTGTTTCAAATTGGAAAATGTTGGCGCTTTTAAAATAAATAAAAAATATCTATCTAACGAATTAAAAAATCATTATGAGATAATCTTCTTCTTAATTCTGGAATTAATGTACCTATAGGTAGGTAGAGCATTAATGCTCATTGGTAGGTAGCATTAAATTTAATTGAAATTTCATTTGATGTTCGCTATTAAAGATGGATTTAATAATAGTGTCTGAATTTTACGCATTTTATATTGAGTAAACAAAAATGTTCAATGCTCGGTTTTAAACCGATTTAAAACCGAGCATTGAACTTTTTATAAGCACATAAAAAATAAATAAAATAATAATAAAGCCTATTGGTAGGTACAGAATTCTTCTTCTAACTGTATCTTTCCTAATTCCTATCTAAAATCTCAATTTTAAATCTGCCAATTATTTTACTTACTTACAAGTAGGTAGGTCCTATATCGGTCTTACCTACTTATTTATGTATTTATTTTATTTATTTATTTATTATTATTATTTTTTTTTTGCGGAAATACCCATCTCGAAAATTTTCACTTCAAAAACTTCACAATCCTCCAGAACTTTACCCAACTTACCTACTTTTTTCATGTACTCGGATACCTAAACCTCTTAATTAACAACTTTGAACTTTTTTTTCTTCTTATTCACACGTTTTTTTTTCCAGTTTCAGTTATTCGGATATTTTTTCTAGAGTGCATTTTTTTTTCCTTCGCGTGTGAATTGTTTGGAATCTGCGGATTTTGGAGTGCATATTTCTTCAGTGATATTAACCCTTTGAGAGGACACGGTGCTGCCACAGTCAAGTGAATGGTGAGTTGTAAAACCTTCATTCTTTAAAATCTACACTAGAGTAGACCTAGGGTAAAACCCCCAATCGCCGACACCTGTTGTAATCGTGGACACCCTACTCGTATTTCTTTAATAATAAGAAATCTGCGTGGTTTACACGTGATCAAATCTATGCACTAGGATCTCCTCACCCTCCTCTATCTTTTTCACAACATTACAGCTTAGATGCCTCGGTCGTCTGAGAGACATGAGCCAGACTAGATAGAATTACGTCAGTTTGTTAAGAAAGTGCTTTTTTTGTTAGCGTTTTGCTAAGGTAAGAGTTGTTTTTAAATGCGTTTTTTGTACTTTTCTTTTTATTTTACCACTATTGTTAAAAATACCTACTTAAACACCTAAAAACATTTTAGTTCTAGTGCTTAAGTAGGGTTAGGGTGAAGGATGAATGGGAACTTAACACCGAATGCCATCTGACACCAACTCAGATTCACCATACAGCATACAATACACACCTAAATATAATATAGCAATAATCAGAACAGGTAAGAGACAGGATGTGTGGTTCAAGGGGGGGAGGGGGGTGTTTTACACCTTTGTATCTTAGTTGAACGAATAAAGCGAATTCAAGTTTTATACCGGCAATTTTCCTTTAGATGTTTGGAATTGATGATTCTGTCCTACTTGCCAGCGTGGTTAACTTGGAGGGTAGCGCGTCTACCTTGTAAACGCTAGGTCGCGGGTTCGATTCCCGCCCGGGGCGGATTTTATCCGAAACAGATAAGGTTCGTTTTCGAAACGGTTGACTTTCTGTGATCCTATCGTCCTTTTCTCTTCGCTTTCGGGACGATAAGACCTTAGCAGTTACATTTCCCTCCACCAAAACTCAAAAATCTTAGCTACTTGAGAGTGAGTATTTTGTTCATAAACATGGGTGGTTAACTCTTTTTCTGTTCTTGATTTCGCTCTTGTAATATTATTCAGGTCCTCAACATTCCCCAAAGATAGGTTGATCTCATATTTTTTTTGTAGTTTTTAGTCACTCCTTGTTACCTCGATGAAAGAAATGCATTGGTTCCTAATTCCTGCCTACTTGTACTTGGTCTTCAAAGGGTTAAACGTCCCTACTCTCTTGTACTTGGTCTTCAAAGGGTTAAATGAAAGGTTTAGTCATATTTGTATATTTTGCTGATGTATATTTTTATCTACTTTTCTCTCTTTGTTAACACGCTATTACCACGTCTCGTGAACTCATGTGACGTAAGGACAGTGTAGCTATCATGAACGAAATCACGTATATTATGGGAGAACTTTGAACTACATCTTTCTAACTCCCCATGAGCTCACGTGACGTGATAGTAGTGTGTTCCTACCTTTACTGTATGTATGCATATTTCTTATTTTATCAATTTAAATGTAGTCATATTACGATGGACTTCCCCCTATTCTTGCTTACTATGAATTTTGTTATGGGGTAAGTGTACCATTTATTCGCCCACCTAAAAAACGTACCATTTATTGGCCCACCTGCCCACATTTATTTTTCTAATTTTTGTTACATAAGCATAACTCTCGAAGAGATTATCCAGTTTTGACAAAATGGGCGTTTTTTTCCAAAGAAACTTGAATTTTAGGGCATTTTGTAGGAATTTTGGAATTGTTGAACAAAGAGGTCCACTTAAGTAAGTGCAGTCTACTACACTGTTTGTAAACTACTACTAACTAGTTTTGGGCAGTTTTGTTTGTCACGGGAAGAATTGTGTAGTTTGTATGTTTAATTTTGTTTCCTCTCATGTGTTATACGATAAAGCGAAGAAAATATATTATTATCTCAGTTTAAAAATATTTTAATACAACTTGTGTTCCTTATTTTCTGAGGCTATAATATCAGTCAGCAGACATTATCTGGGAAAAACGAAGGGAAAGCTAAAAAATACAGAGTAAAAAAAAAAAAACTGGAATGGAAGAAAAATACATAAAACACGGAAAATTTCAAAAGAAAATTCAGAAAAAAAAAAAAAATGCAAGAGGTGTCTTTAAGCTTCCCAGACTGTCTAGTAGCAAGTAGAGATGTGTGATGTGTAAAGATTCATTGAGCTAAAAAAATGAACTACTCTTTTCAGTGAATTAGATCCTCAAGAGTAGTTCTTTCAAAACTTGTAACTCGCTCTTTAGTTCCCTATACAATAAACAATAACCTGCTGTATGCTGTACGAGACCGAGAGTTTTCTGTCTTTTTCTTTCTACATTTGAGTGAGAGAGATGGCGTTTTTCGTCAAAAATGGATTTTCAGATTGTAAAAAAAAAAAAAAACAAGAAATCGTCAAAAAAAATTTCACGAAAAAACACTCGTACCCTCAAAAAAATCGTCAAAAAATTTTTCACGAAAAACAAGAAAAAAAAACACTTAAGGCAGGTCACCTGCCTTAGACCCGGTACGAGTGTTTTTTCGTTAAAATCCGGGCCTAAGGCAGGTGAAAAAAAGAAAAGAAAAAGATAATAATAAAAGATTCAAATTTGAATCCTTTATTATTATCTTTTTCTTTTCTGTTTTTCACCTGCCTTAGGCCCGGATTCAAAGATAAAATCGGACGGTATGATAAGGACTGTCTGTCTGTGTATCCAACGGTTGTTTGTGTCTCTACTCTCATGATGATACCGGCAAGAAACTGACCATGTTGCCACCTGAGAAGCAAGTCACCTGTGTCAGTTGGAGTCCCAAGGGGAAACAACTCCTGGCTGGGGATAAGTATGGCAACATTGTACAATACAAACCAGATCTGAAAGAGCCACAGAAGATTGTTCCCCCGCCCAAGGACTTATTTCCTAATCAGTGTAGTATTGTTAATGTCATCTGGTTGTCTGTGTACCAGTATGGTGTGATTTATGTGAATATCCAGAGTATGGAGACTCACTTCTCGATAGTGAATGCACCCAAGAGTGGTCCAGTGAGATATGTGAGCTATGATGAGATTTGTTTCAATTCCGGCACGGTGAGACCTCATCAGTTCTATCTTCTACATCTCTCCGCGTGGAATATTCTCATTGTATCCTCAGCCAATAGCACGGAGGTGTCTGTTCTGTCATTACTGGATGATAAAGTATCTTGGGAACAATGGCTACAGGAAGACTCAACAAGAATTGATCTGCCGATTGATAAGAACAAATCTGAAACTTACCCGGTGGGTGTGACACTAGCATCTTGTTCCCAGTTGAAAATCAAGTGGGGAGAGAACAAATTCCTTGAGCCAATGCCGACCCTGTCCATTGTATCGAATGATGGTTTAGTGTTGTTATTCCATGTGATTAATATAACACCAAGTGCTGCTCAGTTATGTTCTCCTGCTACACCTCTACCAGATCATATGTTTGGAACTCAAGCACAAGCTCCAAACCCTCCTAATCAAGCCAGTGTTCAAACCCCACCTTCTAACCAAACCAGTGTTATCAATATACCTCAGGTGTCTGTTGCTTCTACTCCCCCACCGAGTTTCAACATTCCAAATATAAAATCATCAACACAAGGTCATTCTCCTGTGTTGGAAATATCCACCAATCCAAACTTTAGCTCCGGGGCACCTCTATCTCTTTTCAATAAATCTCAAATATCTATTACTCCAGTCTCTGCTCAAGTACCCAAGGATACCCAACCCCCTCCACTCTCACTATTCCCTCAGACACAACAACCTTCAGTGAAAACAGATAACCAGACATTCCAAGCAAAGGCACAGTCCATCTTCCAAACAGTTGTTCAGAGTAATGCAAACAAGACACCAGACATTGTGCAACCACCCCAACCTCAGCCTGATACTAGCCCTATTCCTCCAACTATAGTCAAAACCAACTTGCAAAAACAACAACTCAT